>NW_019385258.1:181612-245726 GCF_000671375.1 Centruroides sculpturatus
CTCCGCCCTGCGCCACGCTATGGAGCAGCTAAATTGAGTTTGCTATTGTCTGTACAGTATTATATATAAATTAGGTACTGTACATATAATTATATATTAATTATATATAAATTAGGTTTATATATATAAATTATATATATTTGTAAGTCTAATACAATAATGTAATTTTATAATTTTTACGTTATCTAAAATTTTCGCTACGGAGATTTTAGGCAGGCAAGTTGAGTTTACTATCATCTGTACAGTATAAGGCCTAAATTAGGTACCGTAAGTCTAATACTGTACTGTAATTTTATACATTTCTTGTGAAAAAACATTTCTTATTCAACGGCCATAAAAATTATTTCTATTAACGATGTCTCCAAAGTTCAATGAATTTTTCGCAGAAAAATAACTTATCAGAAAATGCGCTGTCGTTTGATGCGCTGCTCCATGATGAAAACAAGCTTAAGCAATGGTGTCGTCGAACGGTGCACACTTGGTAAGTAATCCTACAATTTTTTGTTTATAGCATAGTTTATTCGGATTATTCCCAAAAAATTATACGTAATTTGGAAATGTTGAGTCAAATTAGTCTAGAATTGATTAATTTTATGGAAGAAAACCTTTCAGACAGTCGTAGTCCGTAAACTGCACACGTGACGGGCTGTGATTGGCTCACGTATTTAAGGATTCCTACAACGCAAAATTCTTATAAAGTGGAACGTATCTACCACGTTATAGGGGGTCGACTGTAATGAAAAAAGGCAGGAGACTTGTTTCTGTGTGATGTATATGGAATTGCTGGAGATAGATTTGAATCAGACTGGTTGGTTTCAGAATTTTCAGAACTTGAGGCTCTGATACACTTTTTGGCCTCTAACAGAAAAACGCATATCAGAGTGCTTTCTCCATATACTGATTTCTTTTGCATTTTTGGACTTGCCTTTTTACTGGTGGCAATTTTATTCTCTAACACCTCGAAGGTTTTTAAAACTATGAATTATAAATTGTTAATTTTCAGTTTTTATGGAAGATTTTGATTGGTTTGACATATCTCATTAAATTTAATGGAATAACAGGCATTGGAAAGCTTGCGTGCATCAGTGGTTGATCACAGTTATTCTGAGCTAGTAGTCAAGCAGCATAGTCTCACAATAGTTTATGGCAACTGACAACTGAGTTTTCCTTCACCAAGAGCCTCACAGAAATGTAGCAACTGTAAAAGGAAAACCTGACATGTGCATTTTCAATCATAGACATGTCACGAAAAAAGTCACAAACTCCAGTACTTGACTGCAACCCAACATTCAAAATTTACAGTGTCAATATGCCCAGTAGTCGACCACCTCATTATTTACATATTAGATCAGAATTGACTCAAATTGTTAGCTATGGCAGGTGCTTTGATAGTTTACCACCCACAAAGCCAATTAAGCTAGCTCAATAATAGGCATTTTGTAGAAAATACACACCTGAAACAGTACTTCCTTCGTTATGTTTTATTTAAAGACCTGACAATACCTCACATGATCAACTGCCAGAAGTGTTGCACAATAATTTTTTCCATTCCTGTGAGTGAGGCAACATGTTATTCTTACTTGCCATTGAGAACAGGACTGTCTTATGATGTTTCCTATGAAAATTGCTTATTTAAACCTGTTCAGATACACTAATTACACATTGATTTCAGCTTACATGATCAACTATGGAAAGTTTTTGGCAATAGGAGCCCCTATCTATTATCTTATTCTTATTGTTTTATACAAATTAATTTGTTGCTTTCTCAACATTGAAAACAACTCTCAGTAACACATTAATTTTTAAAAGTACTGTATTCAATTCTACATATAGTTAATTCCAACAGACTTTGCATCCGTATGTCCCCTTGGTGCACAACCTTCATTTCTCTTAAAAAATATTTGAAATAGTTATTAAAATACAGTTTTTCATTCTCCTGTGATGACTATTATACCTGAGGAAGTTTTACTTATCTACAAATGGAATATTAATTTTCCACTTTATCCAGGTATTATTATATACCTGGATAAAGTGGAAAATTAATGTTTCTCTTTAAATTAATTCTTCACTCCCCAAAACCTCTTATATTTGTGTTAGATAGGTTTCCATTCTATTCAAGTTCTGTTTTAGACAGGCTTTACTGTGTAAACCAAGACTGAATTTCATGTCCACAGTAAACTTTTATTGCAAAACAACTACTCTCCTTCATTTATATTATCTATGGTTGCTTTTATGCCACAACAGCAGTCAAACAGTTACCACAAATTATGTGATACTGGCTTCACACTGCTGCTCAGTCCACTATTAAGTTATACACACACAGTGATGAATGTATAACTTAATAGCATTTCAAACATCATGCATTTTGTACTACCATAACATTTTATTATTACCAGTGCGTACCTAGCATGTCTAAACAAGAAAAGTGGATTTTGAATGTCATGCTTTAGGGCACAAAGCATGGATAGTTTTGTTATACAATTAAATGACAAAGTATTATATTTAGTATGCAATTATATTATAGATCTGCTAAAGAATACAATTTAAGATGACATTACCAGACTAAGCAATCATCATATTAAGCAATAGTCAGAAAAATTGGAAAATTTGTTTTCTCTCATTATATGAGTACTAAATGCACCTAAAACATCAAGAAACCAGCAAGCAATATATATATTTAAACTAAAACATTTTCTTCCATTTTAAACTGCCATCTTCAGTTTAGAAGAAACGCAGATAGAAACAAATATGTATTCAATCTGCATTTCTTCTACCTGAAGATGACTGTTTAAAACAGAAAATATTTGTTTTGGTTTAAATAGATAAATATTACTTGCTGTTTTTTTGGTGTTTAAGTACATTTATTTCTAAATTATACAAGTTTTATGGTAGATAATGTTATATGAATGCATACATATCTGAATCGTTTCTTTGGCCTGAAAGTCTAAAAATACAAACTTCTATATAACAAATTGCTTTTGGGAAAGAATTTATATAGAAAATTTGTTAAATGGAAGCTGTACTGGCAGCAAATATAAAAAATCATTTTCAATATGTCACAGAATATGCCATAGACTTCATAATATGGGAGTTTTACTATATAATATTGGCCAATTACAGAAAAAATTTGCCAAATTATTATTAAAGAAAATGCTCTAAAAAAGTACTATTGTTTTAATAAAATATGGCCAGATTAATTATCAAGCTAGAACTTGTTTAACAAACTTGTCTAAATTATATATTATTTATATACTTTATTAGCAAAGTTCTAGCTCAAAAATTAATCTGGCTGCATCATTTCATTATTTAATAATCTGGACTTTGTTTTCTTTATGAAACTAATATTCCATTTTTAATAAATTTAACAATTTCACAAATTTATATATCTAGAGTGGTTTAAAGTTGATCTTAACATATTTAACAATTATTTTTAAGAATAAATTTTAAAAATGATATATTGCAACTAAATGAAATTTTAGCAATTAAAATACAATTATTCTATTTATGATTAAATAACAATACTCCTCATGATTATTAATCAGATATATTTGCTTTTGACAATTCCTTAAGAATGAATATTATATCAAAATTTATAACTATTCAAATATATTTAATTTTTGTTTCCAACTAAGTCACATTTGATTATTAAGATATCATTTGCAATACAGAACAATAATCAAATCTTAAACTATATAGAGACTAAAATAGTGTTCTCTTATTAAAATAGTGTTAATTTAAAGTCATTCTTCAAGCTATCTTTAAGGAATATCTACTTTATATTTTGCATTTAGATTGTTACATTATTTTCTAAGAAATTTCATATTGCTCGTGTCTATTGTAACCACACTAACAGGATGAGTGAAATTTGTAGACAAGCAAAGTAAAACATGCTTACTTTCAATCAATATTTGCACACTTTTTACTAATTAGATTTGAATAACTAGGCTAACTTTCTACTTAATAAACAATACTTCCAGTAAATATATTTCAAAGATTACTACAATATCCGAACTATCACTAACTATTAAATTACCAAATAGCTATTTAAAAACCTATAGAATTAGTCAAACTATTTACAATCAGTTTTATATTTATACATTAAAAGCTTAATATCTCTAAGCTCCATATATATATATATTTCATATCCTAAACCAGTAAAATTATAGAAGAGTATTAATTACGCCAGCTAATTTTTACACAGTTGATTACATCTAATTAAGCTTTCGATTCTAATTTAGTTCCACGTAGTATTTATTTACAAACATCATTAATAAAACTGTAATTACGAATAATAACGCGGAGAATCTCCGATCTAGTGGAAAAGAGGGAAGAAAAAAATATAATACGTACCACTATTTTTTTTTGACTTAAGATTCGATAAAATTGCTTAGTCACTTATAATAAAGAGGAGATAGAAACTATATCGCGATTACACACAAACCCAATTTTCGGTTTAAATTCGTAGTTCGAAGGTTAAAAATCCATTAAATCATCCACTGATGACAACTACGTATGACTCGCAGGATTCGCTTCCGAGACGAAATTCGTATAAACTCGGAATAGGAAAATTATTTTAAAAAATTATCTCCGAGTTTTTTGTGTAAATGACGCGAATGTATGGGAAATATGGAAGATAATCGGCACGGATACCGAGAATCACCAACTGCGTCAGCTGCTACCATTTAATTCCTTTGTTTATGATTCTAAGAATAATTTACCTCCGCGTTATTCAAGAAGGAAGTCGAAGTCGTATCCGACGACGTCCTTGGATCGATACGAAAACAATTTCGGCAAATTCGACATTTCTAAACACGAAATAAAGTGTATGTAAAGCCCACTTTCGATCTAATCGAAGCTTTTCGCTATCGCCATAAGAACATGGCGACTTCTATTTTCGACATTCGTAAACCCCCCAATTAGATAAAAACTCGAACTTACTCTCTTCTTCGATGTTCTTACGATATTCGAAACGTTTCGTACGCGTCGAGAAACGTGTAAAATCCGCTAAAAACACAAATAAACTGTGGAAAACCCCAAATATCCTTCTTACCTCCGACAAAAAAGCACGACGAACTGCAATTCACTTCGCAGCCCACGGGAACGGAGAGAAACGTCGTGACGTCACCATCTACCGATACTTCCATTGGTTGCGCGCGTGTGAGGCGTCATGTCTCTGACCTTAGAAGCGAGGATGAGAAAAATCATCTTTTTAAACTTAGATTATGTCGACAATAAAGGAATCTTTACTTAGAATAATTATTTGTCTTTTTTTTTTTTTAAACAACGCGTTCTCTATTTAAGTATATTTTTAAATGTTTGCTGCCATTGTCGTCGGCAGTTCCGAAAATCGTACTCTTTTAAAAGTGACGTTTTCAAGGATATCAACCCCGGGTCAATAACAAATCGACTTTCATTCGATATATAAAGGAAAAAACAACTTTTTATGACTGTTATCATTTGCCTATAACGCAGAAAGGATAACAAAGAAGTGCATAAAATTAGGACAAGCTCGGTAATTTTTTTTTTCTTCTTATGTTTATCTTAAATCAAAAGTGCTTATCTCACTCTTCGCACCGCCATTTGATAAAATATATTTTGCCAATCGGATTATTAACTATCTCTTAAATGATTTATGTCTCGTTTAAAACCAGTTTAACAAAATAATAAAATTAAATAAAAATAAATATCGTTTTCTTTAATTTAATGATATACAAAGTTTATAATTGCTCTTTTAAATAGATAAATAAAAATTAAAATTTCGTATATTATTTTTATAAATTATCTTTCATAATATAAAAATAAGTTTAAAAATTTAACTGTTAAATTTTTTTTTATCAGTGACGTTTAATTATCATTTTTGTATATTTCGTAATTTATATTTTGCAATTATTCTGAAAAAAGTGATAAAGAAATTAAATTTTATTATAATTAATCGATAATTTTTTAAAAATATATTGTACAATAATTCATAATAATAAGCTTTTCATAAATAAAAATGTATTTTTTTTTAATTCCCTCCGCCCTGAGGACACTTACATGAGTTTTTTTTGGGGGGGTAGCAAGCCCATTATGGGTTCAAGCCAGACGGTGATGGGCGGGACCGGACATATCCGGATGGACCACCCCCGAAAAATTCTTTATGTTTTTCGACCGGTCCGGATTCGATCTCGAGTTCCTCAAAGCGATAGGTTGCCACCTTAATCGTTCTGCCGTAAAATAATTTATTAATAAATAATAAAAACAGATTAAATGCAATTAAAATGCTAACAAGTAAGTAAAAAATTGTTTATGGTTAATAACGTGTAGCCTATATGACAAATTTTGAATTCTCAATTCTATTCGTTCTAAGGTTAAAATCTAATAATTCATTTATGTAGATATATTGTTTTTACATTTTATCTTTCAGTTTACCAATTGAAATGATAAATCCTGTGAGTTGAATTGGTAAAATTGCGATGAATAAAAAAATTCCAGAATTATCGTTCCAATTGATCAGAAATTTGGACTAATCTTGAATATTTTTGATTTCTTATATACAGTAATAATTTATTGCATGAATTTTATTATTATTATTTTTTTCTTTACACTATGCCCTGTGGGCGATAAGAAGGTGTTTTCTTGTCCATCGTTGTGTTCGGCCACGTTCATACTGAAAGCGACCAGGTGCTAAGGGAATGACCAATAAATCAACTTATCCGTAAAAATCTATAAGCCAATTTAGACCCTAATTAGAGTCCATAAGAGCGGAAGGCAGATACTTTTATTATTTTTATTCTTCTTTATTTCATCGTACATGATAATAGAAAATTCGTGTGTTGGCATTTTAATATAGAATATTATTCAAATAGATCCATTATCTTTTTTACGATGATAAATTAAAGGATTTACGTTGATATTTAGATGAAAATATAAGCTCCAAATGCAATGTGAGGAATTTTACACGGTGTCTCGTAATTTACACGTGTAATGTGTTTTGCTGCTATTTGCGTTAGTAACCATGCTTTTAGGGTTTTTCATTTCCCTATTATTTGCTTGTCCTGGGATTTAGAGAAAAGTGACATGTTTCCCGGAATTCCTGTAAATCCCGGGTAATTTTTAAGATATAAAATAAAATTTGAAATCGAATGATATAATTATTTTTCATTTTTAAGTAATTTTATACGTTCTGCAACCTTTAAAATGATAATATTAATAATGCTGTGTAAAATATGCATTAAAAATTATATTTGAATTACGTAGAAATTTTCACAAATAGAAAAAATTTATTTAAGTTTGTTGGAAACTGCTTACAACAAAAAATGCCTTTGAATCAAGTTGAAAATTTAAAGAAAAAAATGAACTTAGATCAAACTTCTAACTTACAAGGTAATTTTCGTTTTTTAAATAAAACATAATACAAAATATTATTGTAAATTTTTATAATAATAATTTAAAAAGCAAAGATGGTCAATACTCCGATCACGCAATCTGGTTCTTATTTTAGCAATGGAAAGTCCTGCTACCGAGAATGCCCTTTCCGATTCAATTGATGCGGGTGGAATCGTCTTTAATGCATTTAAGAGAAGACGGATGTTATGTGTTTTTTCACCCGTAGCCTGGAAGATTTCTAGTTCGTTTTCGAGATGCATTGCAGTATTTCTTTTGTTGTCTAGTATTCTTGATTTGTCTATCTCGGCTGCTTTAATAGCGGCAACAACTTATAGCCCGATAATTCGGCAGTTCGTTTGGCTTTAATAATCAGGTTTATGAAGAAAAACTTCATACTTGCATAGGCCTACTTCGTACTCGTTTGTATCCTTGCCCAATTTGCACAACCTGGCACAATGCAGTTATTGAAGCTACTGGGCATGGTTAAAAACTAAGACAGCATAATCACAATTATTCCAGATATTACAGGTTCTGACAAAGGATTTTCAGTCCTGTCACAAATAGGCTATATATTGATTATTGACAATCTCTGACATGCCATAACAAGCAAAATAAAAAAAAAAAACTAATAAGCAGGCTTAAAACGAATTAATACAAATGTATTCTAACAGTTTATTAGTTAATTATACTTTCTATATGCAAAATTGCCTCAATCTTAACACAAAATAAGAAAAAAGTGAACTTTTAAGAAATTTGCGGGATTTCCCTGGTTAAAAAACAGTAGGGACCTCGTTAGAAAAATCCTACATACATTAATATCATGTAATCATGTAATTAATTAATTACGTGATTACATGATACTTTGCAATTTGAACTTGCGGTTCGGCCATCTGTATCAGTGCATTATCTCTTCTGTTGAATAATATCTTTACGCGCAAGACGTCGCAATATGCTCGAATAAGGTTAAAGAGAGCATCGTATGTCATCATCTGCAAGGAGATATTGTGTAGCGACAGGATAGTTCAAGTTTTGAAACGTTGGCGCATGCGTTCTGGGAAGAGACAATTGACGACTTGGAACAGATGCCAACTGTCTCTTCCCAGAACTCATGCGCCAACGTTTCAACCAACCGGGACGTAGGCGATAGAGAGCTTCGCCCGGTGCAGCTCCTGATTGGCCAATCGTCGGACTTACAACTAGTATATAACATAAGGTGACGTTGTGGCCAGAAAAAGAGTTGCTGCAACTGTCTTCCAAACTGCAGCTACGATTACTGCGAAAGTAATTGCAGCTGAAATCAGCTTGTGAAGTCGTAAGGTCTTTCTGACGGACTTGAGAGCGGGAGACACGAACTATTTGAACGTTAGGCCAGGAACAGACATGTGTAAAATTCGGTGTAAAATCTAGCATAAAACAGGAAGCGTAAAAAGTGTAAAAATTTTTTGGAAATTTTGGTTGAAAAATAAGTGAAAAAAGAGTAGAGTTTTACGCGCATAAAATTTTTACGCCAAAATTACTCCAATAAAGAGAAGCCTTTTTTTGTAACGTCAAAGTAATCACGTGATTTTAATTCTAATAATGGCGGCATTTTTTTACTCTTTTCGCCCTGTGGGCACTAAGAGGGCCTCTTAAAGCAGGCCCATTATGGGTTCGGCCAGGCTCACAATAGGGCGATCGGGTGGAGATGGACGGGGCCCGACATATCCGAACGGACCATCCCCGAAAAATTCCTGGGGATTCCTTGACCGTCCGGATTCGATCCCGGGTCCCCCAGAGCGGTAGGCTGCCACCTTGACCGCTCGGCCATCGGGCCTTCGGCTATGGTGGTTAGCTCTTCAATAGTGACGGTCTCCAAGAAACGAAAAATAAAATAGAAGACTTTATTGAATCCGTTCGACCATATCAATGTCTTTATGACAAAAAGTGTCATGTATTTAAACAAAGTTTATGGACAGCTATAGGTGCTAAATTTCAAATAACAGGTAGGTATAGTAGAATCGATATATAATATTTAGATCACACGTTCTTCGGAATACAAGTCTATTAATTTGAATTTTCTACATTATAGCAGAGGCAGCGGAGAAAAAATGGAATGTACAAAGGGATAGATATATGAGAGAAAAAAAATTAATGTAGCACTGTAAGTGGCAGTGGTATTCTCGATCGTTAAATTGTAGTTCCGGAATAAACGAATTATTAAATCAATGTAAATCACACTCTTGAAATAGCTTCGTATTATGAATGAATGAATGAACCCGCCAGCGTCTCTTTTGGCGTTTTTCAATAAAATTATTTCTTAAAATCATCAATGATTCAGGAGAATACAACCACCAACAAATAACATCAGACACCGATGGTGCCATTTTACTAAACTACATATGACGTTGTTACATTTCCGTTTCCTATTCGGCCAGCAGTGGCGTAGCGTAGTGGCGGCCCGCCCCGGGCAGCACTTTTTAGGGGGCGACAAAATTTCACAATAAATAATAATAATATCTTGTAAAAATTTGAATCATTCTATTTCATATTTCCGTCGTACCTACGATTCGGACCGATTGAAATGAGCACGGGGAATAGCGTTACTACCGGACAGTCCGGGAATCGACTCACCGTCCGGATGAACTATTAATTTTATCCGACTATGCCGTGCGAAACCTGTCGAACCCCCCTTTTTTTTTTTATTTGCTTGTACGAGTCAATCGTATGCACATACACCTCCAATATCCAATACAGCTAAGTCATACGTTACTCCTACCCAAGTCTCCCTAATCGCTAACTGTAACTGATTTAGAACCGACATGTACTGTACTACACATTATTCTTCGCATTGCAAAATGACATACACATGAGTCAGGAACTTCTGTTCAAACAAACCTCACCTGCCGTCCGGGTCAGCGATTTTAAAAAGGTGGCAACACTAGCACGGAATTTTTCATTACTTAGTTATTCTGTGACGAAACTGAATTTTAGTCTTTTAAATTAAGATACCTAAATAAGGAGACGGCGAAATTTTCCTTTGCCCCGGGCGGCTGACACCCACGCTACGCTACTGTCGGCCAGAATTTTTACGTGTGTTCTGGCATAAAAGCATAAAACACAAAGTGAATCGAAAGCTCATTTCTGATTCAGTTTTCGGCCACACGCTTTTACGCATGTATGTTCTTGGTCTTAGAGATAGTACGCATTAGGCGTTTTGAAGCACGCGCTTTGGTAATTCACGTTTTAAAGAATCAAGAGGTCTGCACAAGCAAACGCGCAATAGGTCGCAATAGCGTTTTAAAGAAGCAATAGGTCTACACAAGCAAACGCGCGCTTCTGGCCAAGCGCGCGTTGACAGATTTTGGTTAGAACGCGCGTTGCGCGGGCGTCAGCTGCGCGCTTTGAGATACATGCGCCGCCATTTTGTTATACATTCGATCGCGCGCTTTCGGATAGAGTGGACGCACGTTGGCCGAAATGGAGAACGATCATTTCGATACTGATCTATTTATTGATGAAATCCAAAAGAGACCAGCCATTTGGGACATGGAGAATCCCGATTACAAAAATAGGATACTGAAGAAACGAAGTTAGGAGGAAATGGTGAAACTTTTTTGTGATTCTGAAATAATATGGAGGGAAAAAACTGTTAGGTGAGTAATTTTATTATTTATTAATGTTTACAACAATTATGCCGTGATACTTAAATCATGTTGTCTTGCCGATGTAGTTTTCCCTCTTTTACAAAATAGTTGGCGAATTTTTCTCTTGCAGTTATAGCACACAAGCTACCTATATTTTTCTAAATTTATAGATTGGAACGGCGAAGCATAAAGTGTTTCTTCATGTCTATAACCATCACGTACTCGAACGTAATTGTGCAATACTGTGCAAGCTTTCATAATATTTTCCGCGAACTCGATATTTACATCAATAGATCTGTGAAATACTCGCCATTTGCTACTCAATCAATCAATCCTTTATTCATATAGGCCATTTGTTACTCAGTATTCCGAAAGTGCATTCGATATAGCGCCTTGCTCTTGATAATCTGTAATTGAATATTTTTTAAGTCGCGAAATGATTTTATAGACATTCTAAAATACAGCAGAGCGTCGATTATCCGAAAGTCAATTATCCGAAAGAATTCCAGTGGGCAAATTTAATTAAATTTTCGCCAGTGCTGTGGCGCTGCAATCTTTGGCTATGTCTTCAGCTACTCAAATACTTTACGTTTTTGATACTAAATTAACTTCTGAAGTATAATTTTTTATTGTTTTTATATTTTTCAATATATTTATTTTGTTTGTACAAAATAAGAAAATAATTTTTAACGATACAATAGTCTTCGTTAGGCTTAACATCGACGAAAATTCAACGCGAAGCGACACGCAACGGAGAAAAATTTCAACATGGGCTAAATTAATATATTTTTCGTGCATAATCTGTTATCCGAAATATCGGGTTTTCCCCCCGAACAGTCCTCAGTTGATTCGGATAATCGACGCTCTACTGTAATTTAAAAACTTGGGTTCATATTGTCTTAGTTTTGGATACAACGTCAGAAACATTACATGCTTCAGTCTATCTCAAGGGTCGGCAGTTTGTCAAGTGAGAAGAGCCAAATTGTCATGAAAACAGGATAACAAAAGTACAGAGAGCCTCATATTAATTTAAATGTGCGAAATACGACACACAACAGGGGCGCCTCTAGTAGCCGTTTTTGGCATAACGTTACACGGATGGACGGACACGCGTTCAATGTGATAATACATATATACATATGCTTCAAATGCTACCACTCTTATGCGACTCTTACTCAATGTTCCCTCTAAGCTGCGCGGCTGCGCGGCCGCGCACTGCTCAAATTGCCGCGCAGGCGAGCATCCACACTGAGTTGAATTGTTGTTTACTTATTTCTCACTCTGTCTGCAATATGATTATTGCTACGTATTTTTCGATTAAATACATTAAATCATTAACAAAAATAATATTTTGTATGAAAGTATGTTTTAAAATGAATTTTAATCTCTACTTTATAATTAATTATTTTAATTTTTATAGGAAAAATAAGATTATATATATATAATATATATATACATATATATAATATATGTATATATATATGCTCAGAAAATTTTTTTGCTCAGAATCTGCTCAGCAAAATTATTTTTTGCACAGAGAAGTACATGTTCCGCTCAGCTACAAAAAGAATTAGAGGAAACATTGCTCATATTGATCAACGCGAGTGTGGTCATGTGCGGACGGCGTACGAGTCGCAGTTTGTTCGGCGGCTCTATCTCATAAACTCATAAGTTATAAGGCTGCAGTGAAATGAGGTGAGGTGAAATTGGAGTTTATGTCCGAAGAGCCGCTAATTCCGATCCCTGGTCTATCTCATAATATTGGGTGCACCCAAAATTCTCTTTTCCTCTGCCATCGTCTTTTATAGCGACGATAGAGGAGCCACACACAAGCAATTATTTTCACGTCCATTTCCAAACTGAGCCAGTGCGAACGGTCGTCGAACTCCGAGCTAAACGCGCGGTGTGTACGCTACTAACGCGCGTTTAACGCAACGCCCAACGCCTAATGTGTACTAGCCCTTAAGGTGTTCTTTTCGACGGACTGGAAGGAGACGCCAATATATAAACTTAAGTTGTACTTCATCTCTTCATTTAAATTGCTAACCAGTAGTACACTACCAACAGAAGGTTGCCCACCAAATCCAATGCCAGAAAGACCTAATGCAACAGCAGTTGTAGCAGACGGTAACAATGCAAAATTCACAACAAAAAGAGCTCCAGCAATATAAGCTGAAAGTGGTGGTACTAAACCAGGTGTGCCAAAAGGAGATGCAAGCAAACCCGTAGAACCTGATTTTATTCCTGTGATGATCTAATGAATCTAATGTTACATCACCAGAAGGAAGATTATTATTGGTGAAATCTCTGCTTTTGTCATTTTTAAATTTAATGTTCAAATTTGTGAGTTTGAAATATTCTATACTCAAAGTATAACAGGCATCGTAAGTATTTTTACCATCTAGGAACAATTTTGTCGCTTGTGTATGAGAGCTTGATGTGTGTTATTTTTTGTGAATGTAACTACTGTATTTTCAGAACTTTTTCTCCATTTTCAGAAAAAAATGGAGAAAAATTAGTAAATTAAATTTTTTATAAGACAAGACGAACTAAAAAGGGAATGTTAGTTAAGGTACAAGGTTCGTTCAACACCGAACGAAAGATGGTGTCGAATTATATTCATAAACAATAGACTTTCTCGGGAACCGATCTGGTCCAATTTCACCTGGTAACAGAGAATAATTTATCCAACCTGAAACCGAAAGTTTTAGACCTTCGTCGAGAGAAACTTCGGAAATTCCAATCTGCATTCACCGGACAATGTTTCCTGTTCGTCAACTGAACTTAGAATGTAACAACAACTGGACGTAGAATGCAACATCCGGTTAATGATAGGAAACCTCTTTCGTCGTCGGACTTTTCCCTTCTTTGAAGACTACGCGCCGAAGTATACAAGGACTCCAACCTTTCATGACTATAGTACAGTATTTGTAAGTTAATTGTCTAATAAACGGGTTGTGTTGTTTGTAAACGAGGCGTCGATCTCTGACTCAACCGCTCCCACATGTCGTTGATTGTTACGCTGGGCAGTCTAGACGGCAATGGAGACGATAACGATGTATCACATATAATCTTTATTTTTCGTTTTGAAATCTTTCCCTCGGACCCCACACAGCCATTGTCGTCGGCAGTTCCGAAATTGTACTCTTTTAAAAGTGACATTTTCAAGGATATCAACCCCGAGTCAATAACTAAATCTATCTTTTACCACGTGATCGTTTACGAAAAAATAAATACGAACACGAAAAAATTTATCTGATACACCAAAAGTTGAAAATTCAATTGTAAGCAACAAGGTAAACAACAACAATAATAATATGCTATGTTTAAATTAACTAAAATATTTACTAACGTGAGGTAGATAATAAGTGTTTGCAGCGTTGCCAGATTTGGCTACTTTGCGCCAAATTGGGCTACTTATTTTTCAGTTTGGCGTTAAAAAAATGCATTTGGCGCACTGGCTACTTTTTGGGCTACAAAAATTTGACTTGGCTACATTTTGGGCTGGTTACACAAATTATTTCATCCTTTGTTTTGCGCACAGAACGGTAATATTTGTTCTGCTGTCTACTCGTTTTGTTTTTAAACATTGTATAATTTATATAAGTTTTATAATTTATTTATTATTGGTATTAAAATGGGAAAATGGACAAAGTATTCTCGGTCCTTTCGGAAAGAATGGCTTCAAGATAAAAATCTTAAAGGTAAGCACCTTTAAGATTTTTTTCTTGAAGCCATTCTTTCCGAAAGGACCGAGAATACTTTGGGGAAATTTTCCTCATTAAGTTGCATTTTTAAATATTTTGGCAAATGGCGTAATTTTAAATTTACTTAATTAAATTTAAACTTTTTAAAAAGATAGCTCCAGTAAGTATTCAGTCATGCTTGACAGGAGACTTTTTACTTTATAATAGCTTATTTTTTAAAGAAAATTTAATATAAATTCCAGATAAATGATATCCTAGAAAGAAAGAAATAAGAAAAGAAAATGCATCTATAAACAAAAATGACTAATGGTAAATGCTATGCTATACGGAATGGTACCAAACATGGTTACTAGGGCCTAATTTTTATAAATTTTAATTGTTTTTGATAAAATTAGTAACAAATAACGTTACGCTAATTGCAACTGTTTGCCAATGTCAGCTTCTTGTAAATGTCTTATATAGTGTTACATGTAACATACAAACTTCATATATTACAAGAATGCTATTATTCCTCAACAACAATCAAATGAGCAAAATGTTGAAACAAAAGTAATGAACATGAAGTACTAAAATTTAAAATTATCACGTTGAAAAATCACTGGTAAGATCATCATCAGAATCTTTTTCACTAGAGTGTTTTTGTATGGTTGAAGCAGATGATGGTTTCCAAGTTTAACATTTATCGCTGTAAGAACTCAATTTTGTAGTTTAGTTTTCATTAAATTTAATTGCAAAAAATACGTTCAACTGCTGCATTTGAATGAGGAAGCAGTAAAAACATCTATTTACTGTCAAAGTAAAGTAAAAAAATATAGAAATATAGAATAAAAATGAATGTTTTGAAAGGAAAGGTATTAGGATTTCATGAATGGTACTAGGAAAATGGTGTTGGGTATCTTGGTACTGGGACAAGTAAAAAGGTACTAGATTAGTGCAAAGGTACTAGGTAAAACAACATCTGGTACAAAAGTAGCCAACTGCTCCAGCAATTGGCTACTTTTGGGCTACTTTTTAAAAATTATTTGGCTACAAGGACAAAAAACATCTGGCAACGCTGAGTGTTTGTCACACCAGTGATAATAAGCACACTCAGAAATCAATGTAGAACATTTAATAAAACAAAAAGGGGTGTACAGTAAAAACGACTACGTGAATATGAGTAAAGAACATAAATAAGCAAAATGCATTTCGGACTATTGGAAATAGTTCCTCTTCAGTTGATATTAATTTAAAAGAGTATTATACTTAAAACTATACAAGATAAACACACCGCTATAACGGTATGAGCAGTAAACATCAAAGTAGGCAGGCGCAAAACGGCTTCATAATGGTGCAAGGTGGCTCGAATCACCTTGCACCATTACGAACTCAGGTTTCCCTTCATTCGTGATAATCTTCCGCCTTTTACTAAGAACGGGAGATTGGTGCATTGTGGGGAGAGACGTCTAGCCTGATTTTCGGGTCAGACAATGATGGCTTTTTTTTTTGGCGAAAGGTCGCTGTTTACTGGCACCTAGTCTGGAGGCGGCTTCCGAGAGCTTATCTTCCGGTCGTAGGGGTGTCATACAGAGGTAGCTGGACCGGATGCTAGACTGGTGTTACCAGTGGGGTCCAATAAACTTTATTAAATTGCACTATTATGAAACCGTTTTGCGCCTGCCTACTTTGATGTTTACTGCTCATACCGTTATAACGGTATGTTTATCTTGTATAGTTTTAAGCATAATACCCTTTTAAATTAATACCAACTGAAGAGGGACTATTTCCAATAGTCCGAAATGCATTTTGCTTATTTATGTTCTTTACTCATACTCATGTAGTCGTTTTTACTGTACACCCCTTTTTTGTTTTATTAAATGTTCTACATTGATTTCTGAGTGTTTGTGCTTATTATCACTGGTGTGATAAGCCCTTATTATTATTATCTACCTCACGTTAGTAGATATTTTAGTTATTTTAATTATACAATTTAATCTTTGTGATAATTATCCTGAGATGTAATGTTGGTACAGTTGATATTGCTGATATTTTGCAAGATACGATGATGGGAATCTCAGATGATATTCCATAGTACGAACCAACTCCACCTTCAAATGCTTGTGTGGCAATAAATCCAAATACTATAACATCGAAGGTAAAACTTGACAAAATCAAGGGAAACCATCTTGCATGGTTCCTATCCGCAACATTCCAAATGATGCTACTGAGACAAATATGATTCATTTGGGGGTGCCATTTGAACATGTAAGTAATGTGTACTTATTGAAAGGGAAAAAATCAGGTTTTTTTTAGAAATGACAGATGAAGTTTCAGCAACTAGAATGGTGAATAATTTTGTAAATTCTGGCTCGCCAGCCATTCGAAATCGCACTGCTTATGTTCAATTTTCAAACCATAAAGAATTTAAAACAGGCACTTTGCATTCAAATTCACATGCAACGACACAAACAGTTCTTTAAACTGTTCAAGCATCAATAAATCATAGATTCACGGTGGACGAATTACTGTTCTTAGGGTCATAGTGGATAATCAGATCTATCCTGTAACTCTTGACATTTTTTGTCAGATATTTCTAGATTTGGGAAAGTTCTGAAAATAATTACATTCACAAAAAATAACACATATCAAGCTCTCATACACAAGCAACAAAATTGTTCATAGATGGTAAAAATACTTACGATGCCTGTTGTACTCTGAGAATAAACTATTCCATACTCACAAATTTGAATATTAAATTTAAAAATGACAAAAACAGAGATTTCATCAATAATAATCTTCCTTCTGGTGATGTAACATTAGATTCATTAGATCATCACAAGAATAAAATCAGGTTCTACGGGTTTGCTTGCATCTCCTCTTGGCACACCTGGTTTAGTACCACCACTTTCAGCTTATATTGCTGGAGCTCTTCCTCTTGTGAATTTTGCATTGTTACCTTCTGCTACAACTACTGTTGCATTAGGTCTTTCTGGCATTGGATTTCGTGGGCAGCCTTCTGTTGGAAGTGTACTACTGGTTAGCAATTTAAATGAACAGATGAAATAAAGTTAAAATAAAGTTCTCAAATTTTAAAATTAGGCAAAATAATCTTGTTTTGAATATACAAGTAGAATATTTATCAATTATATAAGATATAATGTATTTTTGTATGCCCACAAACAGTACTATTACATCTATTCTAATCAACTTAAAATGTTTTCATATTTTACAGTATTTTTATTTTCTATTTTTGATGTCCATTAAAAAATTTTGGAAAAATAATTTTTCGAATACTCATCCTCTCCCACGGCTGCCATCGCATTTTGTGGTGTAGTTTTCGAAGTTAAAGATTGGAAAGAAGGTATAACAAGTCGATGATTGTCTGCTCAGCAGTTAAATAAAAACTTTCTTAGTTTAAGCTGTGACTTATTTATTCCACTGTATATAAAAGACACTTTGAAAAAAGATATTACAGTGCTTTAGTTTTACTTCTATTTTCGTTAATACTTTTAAAAGTTTTAGTAATTCACAAACCTACTTCCAGCTTTTTACAAAGGAATGTTACTTTATTCGAGCAAAGTTTTTTACAATCACAGATAATATTAAAAGTTAAACATGTGAAGCAAATTGATTAACTTTTCAATAAATTTCACATCTATTTATTTTGATGACAGCAATTTCTTTATTAAAACTTGAAAAGAGAAAGGTGACATTCCTACGTATCTAAAACGACATTTGAATTTGAACCAGTGTTTTTATTGCCAGAGTAGGTAAAAAGTAAAAATTGTTATATCCTTTTGTGGCCAATCTTAGCATTCGAATGTAGATTATCTAGGAGATAAATATGTAATTCAATTCTCTATTGTAGTTTTAGTAAATGAAAGACTAACAAACTTACGGATTACTACATTGACTGTCCGACAAGATTCACTTGCATCAGGCAGCCATAGATAACTCATTAATTAATTAAAGAAGTAACAATTATTATGAATGTCATTTGTCAAACAGCAATATGAAAAGTCCATGGCGAAAAACTTAAAATAATTTTTTTTTTTTAATGTAGCCAAAATAGGAGCACCAGCGACAACACGTGGCTTTACTTTGTAGAAAATTATGATGCACACCACATACTTGCTTAAGTGAATATCGTAATTTTCTAGGCTTATATGCAACCAGTAACTACAAAAAACCTTACATTATAATATTTATTCTTATGTTTAGAGGAGTCTTCAAAAGTATTATCCATAATTTCATAAACAACCAAATTTCAGCAAAATACAGTTATTTGAATAGCGTCAACAATTAAACGAGCCCTCTTTTTAACGTTCCTATTTTATTCGCTAGGCATCGTTAGTGCTTTCCGTGGGTGACTATAGTGATTCTCTATGCACTTTTTGTGAGCAAGAAGTCAACTCAAATGTTTAGAAAAATAAATATTCTTTAATAAAAATTTATATTTTTAATGTTGAACGTTCACTTTTATTCAGATATAATTATTTTTTAAGTTCATTCGAATTAATCTAATAAAAATTAAGAAAAACATGGCAAAAATTTTTCACTTAAAAGTTATTTTATAAGAACACTTTTCTACATTCTAAACCATTGTAATATATTACATAATTCATCTAAAACTAAGTACAAAAAACGCTGTTAACAATTTGCTTTTGCATATGAAAACACTCAGCAGATTCACTTCCTTACTACTCGATTACTTGTTCTCATAATTAGTTGCACGTTCTTTAGAACTTAGCATAAAGTTGCTATCGAGAACAAATTACACAGGAACACTCCTTTTCATGGAAAAAGTAGATTTATTTTCTATAATTTACAACGGACATGCATTTCGGATTTCATGCTCCTCTTCAATTCTTATTTAATTACAGTATATAAATCAGTAAAACTAAAAACAATTGGAATAACTAATTATTAAAACCATGGGGTAGAACGAGTAAAACTGTAGAAATAACTGTAACTGTATAACTGTAAAAATTTCTTAAAACAGAATTATATAGGGTGACCATATATTTTCGTCAAATCCGGGAACACAAGTCAATCATCACCTTTTAGGGTAGTATACAGTAGCAGCCTACTTGTATCAATATTGTCAAATGGGTACTGTAAAGTATACATACGCATGACTGAGACCTAAACATTTTAATTTTGATTGAGCTCATTTGCTTTAATCAAATAGCTGTACTCCAATAACGTTCATATCTATTTACTTTTGTCGCAGTTTTAGATATATTTTTGTCCGCGTTTTAAAATTTGTCTCTTTTTTGGCATTTCCTCAGAAAAATTAGTTTTGTTTGTTTGTTTTGTTGAGTTATGGCAATGCAATACTTGGGCGATCTGCATAGGGGGGAATGCCTTCCGGGAGGTCTTTCTAAGGGTAACTGAATGACCCGTATTCAAGCGTTACAGACGTGAAGAAAATTCGGAAAACTCCACGTGGCCAGCTCGTCCTGGCCAGGAGCGAATCCACGATCGAACTTCCATTTTTCGGGGAACGGAACTGCTTGGCCACTGGTGGGCCCAAAAAATTAATTAGTTCATAAAAAATTACCTAGCAACGCTGAAGACGATAGACACGTCCTATGGCGGAAAAACCATGATAGCGGCAATATTATTGTGCTGTATCGACTAAAAGTATATGTCGCCGCCAGGGGACGTTAATAAGATAAAATATAATTGGGTAACATTTTGGCGCCCTTTTCCGTTAGTCAGACCAGTTGTCTGCTCGACCTATCAACAAAATAAATGCTACTTGGACTCGTTCCTGTGTGTTTTATTGTCTCTTATCCTGGATTTAACAATTACAGTAACCACAAGGAAACGAAAAACGGTGATAAACGGGGACAAGAAGCCTTTCCGGGGACAGAGAGTCAAAAACGGGAATTGTTTCTGGAAATCGGGGATGGATGGTCACTCTAAATTATACTTTCAACTAATAGCTGCAGTTCACTGGTTAAATTAGGCGGAAAAAATTTCAATTTTATATTACTAAATGATAATCCGTTCTTGTGACTTGAAACATCTGTATTAAAGGTATAGTTTTTTTACTTTGTTTTTCCATTTCGCTGTTAACGTTATGTAACCACTTTTCAGATACTTTAGATATCAGATATAGTTTTCGTTTCAGTACCATGTCACAGGAATATTTTTCAGTTTGAAATTTTCTCTGTGAAAAGGCTCAGCATTGTAAATAACCACAGGTTTTAAATTTTCTTTCATAGCGTTGTAGCATAAAAAGAACGCCAAATTGCTGTTTCGTTCATTTTCCTTCCTTTCAAAGATCCTGCTTCTGAAACAAACCCATTATGGGTTCGGCCAGGCACACAATAGAGCGGCCGGGTATTGAGGGACGGGAGCCGACATATCCGGTCGGACCATCCCCGAAAAATTCTTGGAGATTTTTCGACCACTCCGGATTTAATCCTGAGTCCCCCAGAACGGTAGGCTGCCATCTTCACCGCTCGGCCATCCAGCTGTCAATCACTTTCCCGGCTGTTATATTGTAGCTATCTGCCATATTAGATGCTTTTGATTTTTGTTCTTCTGACAATTTTCAGTTCTCTTTGTTCTTTCCACCTTCTAGGACTTTCTAATCTTAACTATTCTTTCTTGGAGGTGAGGGTCACTTCCTGGAATTAAACAACATCGTATGCGAAGTTATCTGAGAGAAATACGAAGCAAAGGAAAGTCACTTTTGGATTGGTGCGCGAAGACAGAAAATCACGAAAGAAGTGAGTCGTCACAGTGTCCAGTGCCCGAGATACGGGTGAGGCTAGAACTTAGAAATTTCTGTGGCGAAGTTATTGTCTTAGAGCCGGCGTTTCCGCTTGAAGAGCCCGAACGTGCGACTGACTTTTAGAATAAAATATACAAGAAAATTCTGAAGAACCAAGAAAAAGGAAGATAGAAGCAAGTATTTTGCGATTAAGTAGCTGAAACGTGGTTCTCACGGTAACTGAAAGACCCGGGTATTCTTTCCTATCCTATCCGTTATTCAGGCCGGATGGCCGAGTGGTCAAGGTGGCAACCTACCGCTCTGGGGGACCCGGGATCGAGTCCGAACTTGGTTGAATAATCTCCAGAAATTTTTCGGGGCGTGGCCCCCGAAAAATATGTCGGCTTCCGTCCCTCACCACCCGGACGATCCATTGTGGGCCTAGCCGAATTCGAATCCACGAGCTTGCTAAAAGAGGTCCTCTTAGTGCCCTTAGGGCGGAAAAAGTTAAAAAAATCCTATCTTCACTACTTCTCGTATCTCATCTCGATAGAGGAGTGCTGCAGCCTTCGCTTTTCACTCTGGAAGAACAGAGGGGAAGATCGCTCAGCGACCGAAGAGGCGACCTTATCGAAGACGACCAATTCGAGGAAGACATGAGCGAGGTCACAAAGCGACCAAAGCCGGCCTTATAGGAGGAGACGGCCAAAGCGAGAAAGGGGGAAAGAGTGCCTTCCGGGAAGACTTGGAGGGGAAGCTGGGCGTCATTGGCAAGGAGGAAAACCCGGAAAAACTCCCGCTGCCAGTTCGTCCGAGTGAGACGCGAATCCCCGATCGAACTCCGGTGTACTTCTTGCCTCCTAATTTCAATTTTCTTTTATTAGAGTAAGCTTATTATTAAGGGTTAGTTTAAGGAAAATTATTATTGTAATAATTATTCTTGTTTATATTATTAAATTACAGAGGAACCTCGCATAACGAGCAAAACAAATTGTAAAAATGACTCGCTTAACTAGTGACAAGGAGATGGGAAGTCCCGGATTTGTGCGCATACTCCATCAGTCTGTATTTAGCACTCGCTCCGCTAGCATCTTAGTGTTGCTTGTGATCACACATTTTTCCAAATTGTGTTCACACATTACGTATAAACATCAACAACCGTAGCCCATTATATAATAAACACGCCAAACGATATGCCAAATTTTTGGGCTATGTAAAGGCTATAATTAAATTAAATATTAGAAATTGATTAATTTAATTATAGCCTTTACATAGCCCAAAAAATTTGGCATAGCATTTGGCTGTTTATGAGATATTTTTTCGATTTTTTTTTTTGTTTTCTGCAAATCACATTCGCATTTTATGTTGGTTCATTCCGCGCTAGAAGAAAAGATGACGATGATTCACGCTCCTTAACAATGTACAGTATATTGTATAATTTTCTTTGATAAAAGTTATACATAAAATATTTGAGTATTTTTTTCGGCATGGAACGCATTATCGTACTTTACATTAATTTATATGGGAAAAATTGTTTCGTTTAACGAGTGTTTCGCATTACGAGTAAGATTCTGGAACGAATTATGCTCGTTAAGCGAGGTTCCACTGTATTGGCAAGCGCCAAATCCGACATAGGGCGCTGTTTTTGAGCCAAGATGGCTGCCGAAACAGGTAAGGAACCGACCACGTGTTTGTTCAGTACCTGAGCCGATTCAGTTTCTATCGGTGACGACTACTGCGAGGATCAAATGGAGAACAAATCATTGAAATTATGTCAAATTCTGGACTACCAGTATATCGGCGACAGGAAACGTTGTCTTATAGGTGAAGCCGTTTTGGATGCTGGGCACATCGTATTTTGTGGATTAAACTCTAACAACAACACCGAAGTTCATGTTGTTGGTTTAGTGTTTCAATCTCAGATATTGGCTTTTTAATACATCTCAATTACAGGGAGAATGCACGTGAAAAGCGGGGCTATCTGGTTTTTGTAAACATGTGATAGTATGTTTGTTACACGTTAACAGGTGAAAAGTATTTAAATATTTTAAGCAGTATACACCATGTTCCAATATAAAAACATAGTTTTATTTATCATAATAGTTAAAATTAATGTCAATCTGAAGGCTACCCTGCTGAGTCATTCAGCACTTATATAACATAGACCAGTCAAAAGTTTGTAGCACACATTACTGGTATGTTTTGTGTGTGTGTGTGTGTGTGTGTGTGTGTGTACGTCTCATATATCCAAAACGACTTCACCTTCTACAAGACAACGTTTCCTGTCGCCGATATACTGGTAGTCTAGAATTTGACATAATTTCAATGATTTGTTCTCCATTTGATCCTCGCAGTAGTCGTCACCGATAGAAACTGAATCGGCTCAGGCACTGAACAAACACATGGTCGGTTCCTTACCTGTAATTATCTTAGCTCAAAAACAGCGCCCTATGTCGGATTTGGCGCTTGCCAATTGTAATTACGATTCAGTGTGACGTGCCATTTAATTTTTGTTATTGTTGCAACGACATCGGGTTTAAAGTCGGCTGGAGAAGCTGACATCCTTTATTGAACCTATACATAGTTAAATCATGCTTAAAACAAATTTATTTTATATCATCTACTGCGTGTTTAATTTGTTGGATGTTTACCGTAGTGGGCTAACAAAAACCTTTTTCATTTCTCACAGTATATAACAGAGGGAAAGTATGGCGAACGGTTAAAAACTGACCATCCAAGTTTGGACTCAGGAGACCTTAAGATGTCGAGAAATGCATTCAGAGGGTTTTCTGTATGTATGGACGTTATAATGATTTAGGTTCAGTATTATGTTTTAGGTGATTTAAAACAAGAAAGATTCGTAGTGGTTATGGGATTCCCACTGATGAATTTTTCTCTGGTTCAACGGTTGACTTGTTGCTTGTACTTTCAAATTTTCTAATGCAAAACACCTAGCATGCACGTTTCGGTGTTATTTATATCTATAATCTGCACAGCTACACCATCAGCCATAATGCATCAATCTATTTCATCGCCGGCCACTATATTAAATTATATTTAAATTTTATTTTTAAAGTGCTGTCTCGGCCGCCTTAGGAATTTAATCGTTTGCGTGCATGCACGTATTATATACTGTACCTATCAGAATCGGTCCTGCGTATTATGAACCGACCGGATGGTCGAAATGGTTAAGGGGTAGCCTATGGCTCTCGGTCCTAAGATCGAAACCGGATGAACAACCTAAAAAATTTTTGATGGGCAAGGGACGGATATGACAATCTGGGTGGCAAAGAGACAAAGGCTGGATCCCGAATATGTCGGATCCGTCCATTGCCACCCGGCCGTTACATCATGTGCCTTGTCGAATAGACTTGAATGGAGCTATTAGTGCTCTCAGAGCGGAAAAAGTAAAAAAAAAAAATGTTTAGTATAAATTTAAAATTTTTTATTTAATTACATTTTACCATTTATTTTAAATTATAATAATTATTTGTTACTATAATTAATTAATATACATTACATTACAATTTAATTAAATTTTTCATTTCTCTTTTCTAGAAAGCGCTGTAAAATGTCCGATAGGTGGTGATATGGTCTGCAAGAGCTGATTGGAATTGAGTTTTCCTTTTCGTCTGTAAAAAAACATTTTCGATCAAAAAACAATAAAAAATGGAAGAATGAAACTGAAATGGCAATTTTTTTAATTCTAAAGAATTTAATGCATGGTTATTTCATGTTATTTTCTAGACGGTAACTGCATCTGTCAAAGTAAGAACTGCATTAAAACTTATTTACAAGATTGACCTCAATTTAAATTATCTAAACTTTCAGATCCTCTTTCGCTTTAATAATTGATAGATATAAATATGTTTTAGAAGATATACTAAAGGTTTTTCAATGGTAGAACCTATACTTTTCTTTATTAATTTTCTTTTACAACTATAATCATTGATAAGAATAGTCAATGCTTTACTATAGTTTTATTACTTCATATGTGAAATGATATAAAGCATAATATATAAATTTCCAATTATCCTTCTGCAGTTCTTATTAAGAGTGATTTATATTTCTTACTCAAATATGCTAAATGCAACTTTTATTACCAGGTAATTGAATAATTTAGTAATGTAAATGGGTAAGAGTAGACAGTAAAAGCTATTAATTTAAATACATTTAAAATATTTTTTTAATATAAATTTTAAATCTGTGACTATAACTATTGTTTTAAATGGATTGTGTAATAATTACATAAATATAATAATCTTTTCAAATAGGTTATATAACTTCTGATTAAATTTTAATCATATGTGCTTAATAATTATGTTATGTAATGGTTTATATAATTTGATTAATATGTGTGATAATCGTGGAATGTATTTTTTAATTCCTTTGTGACAGTATTCTGCGTAGTTTGTTTAACATTATATAAATTGACTTAGAACAAATTATTTATGTGAAGCATATTATTGTTTAGTGTAAAGAGTCAAATGTTATTGAAGAATAGTAAGATAAAAAATAACGATAAATTGTAAAAGTTAATTTAAAAACATTTCTTAAAAGGCAATAATTTCAGCAGTAACAATGTTTTCATACTGTTTTTCATGTTCTGATCACTCTTATACCATTATTTATGCATTATAAGTGAATATAATTTCAGTTTCTTCAATTAATAAAAAACTGTTTTGTGAAGTTCTACTGTTATTTACTGTGAGAAAGCTGAAATAAAGCAGTTTTTTATTTATTTATTTATGCATTGTTAATAAAAGAAATATGAATAAGGAAAAAAAATATATATTAATGTAGAGTTAACATTAAGATTATGATAAAATCTTATTTTAAGAAACAACTAAAAATATAAGTTTGTGGAATTAATATCTGATTTTGTTTTGTGTTTTACTAGTTTTATGGTGGTGGATTTTTGAAAATGAATTTTAAACAAAAATGTGTTATATAAGTTGTATTTAAATTTGTATGCTATTTTTAAGGTACAATAAGACCCCGCTTAATGCTGATTTGATATAACGTGGTCTGCTCGAAGCCTAAAAAAAGCTCAAAATTTATGCTGATTTAAATTATTGTGGCATTTCATTGATATAATATGATTATTTTCTAACACAAACCAATCAGCAAAAGGTGGCAAAAAGGTTTACTTTCTTTAAATCTATGTTTGTTTGGTGCAACTTTGGAAAAAATACATCATGGATGGCATAGGAAATATCAACTTTGCTTGGCAAGAATTAACTGATAAATGCATGAACGAAGGGTGGAGGAAGTTATGGCTGAAGGTATCCAAGAATTCTCAATGAGAAGAGCCCCTCTATCGTTAGGTTGACCAAACTCAACCTACTCGATATAGCAGGACTTGGAGATATAGATAAGCAGGATATGGAGGAGTTACAGCAAATTTCTGGTGAAAGCCTTACCAACGATGACCTTCAAGAACTGGCAGAACATGGAATTCATGTGGAACTGGAAAATAGAGATTCAGAAAATGAAGAACCCAAAATATTTCTCTATGGATTTCCTTAGTAAAAGTTTGGTAAGATAACCAAAATTGTTGATCAAATTGTAGCAAACGATCCAAATTTTGAAAGGAGTGCAAAAGCAAAACAAGGCATTTTGGATGCAATCTTCCACTACCAACATTTTCTTAAGGAAAGAAAAAAGTGACAAATTAAACTTCACAACTTTATTATAAAAGAACAAGAATTTCAGAAAAGTCAGGACCTTCATCACAAAAAATGAACTTTACATTTCTGTGTGCATATCTTTATCTGTTATTTAACATATATTATTATACAAATTAATATAAAAATAACTTAAAATTAAAGTAAAATTTGTTTATTTTTGGTTGCATGTTCCCCTATCCCTATTTACTCTGTTAAAATGACCTCGTTTAATGCTGTTTCGCTTAGTGCTTTGNAAAGTTCCTTGAAAACCAATTTGTTCTAAAACTGAAATAAATTTTCCCATAAGAAACAATAAAAAATACATTAATCTGTTTCTGACCCCCAAAACAGTCTTTTATATATATTTTAAAATAGTTTTTAGCTGTATTTCATGCATAAAAATGCCTACAAATGTAATATATTATCTATATTTATATATCGTTTATGTGTATATATTGGGTTGAACCGAAAGTTTATTCAAGTATTTACATAATCGCTCATCTGTGGCGCCTCTGTCATACTTATCAAGTTTTAACTTTTTTTTTTTTTTGATTCTGATGAAACCGTGTTGTTGATGAAACTTAATAAATATTTTATATTTATTAAGTTTTATTTCAAGAAACACCTCTAAAGTTAATTAGGCTAAATATTAGGTATTTATAATTTAAATAATCAAACAATATTTTTATATAAAAGTACAGTTTGATTTCTTAACTCAAATGATTTCCCAAAGATTACTCTTATCTCCAACTAATTAAGTAAAAATTTAACAAGTATGCAAATAAATATAAAAATTTACAATTGGAAAGCACATATTTCTGCTTGAGTCTTCATGACTAATAAAGACTCAAAAATAAATGTTTCCTCTCATATATACTAAAGGTGGTAGACATTAGGTGCCATCTTTTAAGAGCTTGCACATAATGTCTACCTCTAGTAATAAAATTACTTAAAATTTAATCATTAATAATAGTCTAAAAAATAGTCTAATCCTGATGCATTAAAGCAATCATTTGGCATTAATTAATAATGTTGGGTTTTGAGATGTTTATAACAGTACAATTAATTCTTTAAATGAATACAGTAATACCTCGACTTACGCGAACCCGGAGTTATGTAATTTTCAAATCTCATTGATTCGTCTTTTGTTTGAGCGCCACGCAACTCTTGATTACTCACTCCCCCCACAGTATTGTTCAGCTTACATGTTCAGACGTGTCGCTCGAAACTGACACATAGCTACAATTTATTTTGTGTTATTTATTTCTGTGTTTGTTATATCTACAGAGACTTGAGAGACTCTGTGTGATGATTTCTTGCAACCGTGAACGAATCAAAAGACGAGATAAGATTAACAAGAACATTTATTAGCTTACATACATCCGACTTGGATTTTACACAAATTGTGAAATTATACCCCAACTTACGCAGTTATCGCTCAGTCCCACCTATCGCATAAGTTCGGGGTATTACTGTATCCTTAAATACAGATAACCAGAATAATAGTTTTGGCCCAATAACTGTAGTTTGTTGACTATCACTTATGATTTTGTGATGGCCAATTAAAATACTAGCAGAATTAAAATTTTCTAGTAGTATTCAACCACCAGATCACTGAATTTTTTGAACTTTTAACACATATTGTATTTTATATTGCTATATTATAAAACAATCTATAATAATAGTTAAATAAATTGAATTCTATAAAATAATCTAACTGCATGATGATAATTTACATTAAAATATACTGAAAATTCATAAAATATTTTCCAAAACATAATAAAAATTTTCAAATTTCAAGGCATGTATTAAATAAGTCAATATATTCCTTGAAAATATTTATTCTAAAAATGAATTCTTATTCACGAAAATGCATAATCAAATAAATCAATATACTTCTAGAAATAAATTTGCTTTTATTATGTTTAATTTAAAAAATAATAATAAAATAATAAATAAACAATTTTAATGTCTTACTTATTTCTTTATAATTTCTCAGATTTTAATCTCATTCTACCAAGGCATATATTTTTATGTCTTATAATAATAATATTTCTTCTATAATTTTAATAAATAACGGAATCATTAAAATAAGTTTATAAATTGAAGTTAAACCTCATTCACACTAAAATTAGCATAATTTTCACCTGAAGATTTTGTGTATTTTGTGTTTTTACATCTGAAGATCTTCACCTGATACAATATTACTAATATTTCTAATTTGACACACACAATTTCTTCCAACTTCAACTGGTTACAAAAATGAAAACATCTGAAAACATTCCTTCTGTTTTAATAATATATTTAATGTGCGTGAATATCAAAACATAAAACCTTACATTTTAATAAGAATTGATAATTTAATTACAATTAATGAAATAACTTTGTATGAAAAATATAGACTACTAATTTTTAATAAAAATTTTTATCTAAACTTGAAATTACTTCTTTAGTAATTATAGATAAATTCTATATGCAGGGTTCCTACTTGAATTTTTGTTTTAATTCCCATGACTTTCCCTGACCCTCATGTCCCTTACAGTATGGCACATTAACAAAATAAAACAGCTTTTGACTTACTATGCACATATTTTTGCTTCTCTAACATTTTAATTAGTTATTTTTTCTAATTAACAGTTATATATATTTTTATAACTGCAGAATTATTAAAATTAAAATAAAATGTATTATTAAAATTCTGTTATTAATAATAATAATAACAATAACATTTTATTTGTTTTAAGGCAAACCTTGTTACAGAGGGTTATTTTTATAACAATATTTAAGTTTACATATAGTATTTAACCATTATTCACATGTACATTTCTTTAAATACAATAGTATTACAAGTTTTACATAATATGAAAATAATTATTTACAATTAAATTCTGTTATTAGTGAGGTTGAGACCGAAGTTTTAAATGTGAAAACGTGTACGTTGAATGCTCTGCACCGCTTTCCTGTAAGCCTAGAAGTTTGACAATGGTGTTTGGATAGTCAATGGAATTATGTGTGACATTCCAAACACCATTGTCAAACTTCTAGGCTTACAGGAAAGCGGCGCAGAGCATTCAACGTACACGTTTTCACATTTAAAACTTCGGTCTCAACCTCACTAATAACAGAATTTAATTGTAAATAATTATTTTCATATTATGTAAAACTTGTAATACTATTGTATTTAAAGAAATGTACATGTGAATAATGGTTAAATACTATATGTAAACTTAAATATTGTTATAAAAATAACCCTCTGTAACAAGGTTTGCCTTAAAACAAATAAAATGTTATTGTTATTATTATTATTAATAACAGAATTTTAATAATACATTTTATTTTAATTTTAATAATTCTGCAGTTATAAAAATATATATAACTGTTAATTAGAAAAAATAACTAATTAAAATGTTAGAGAAGCAAAAATATGTGCATAGTAAGTCAAAAGCTGTTTTATTTTGTTAATGTGCCATACTGTAAGGGACATGAGGGTCAGGGAAAGTCATGGGAATTAAAACAAAAATTCAAGTAGGAACCCTGCATATAGAATTTATCTATAATTACTAAAGAAGTAATTTCAAGTTTAGATAAAAATTTTTATTAAAAATTAGTAGTCTATATTTTTCATACAAAGTTATTTCATTAATTGTAATTAAATTATCAATTCTTATTAAAATGTAAGGTTTTATGTTTTGATATTCACGCACATTAAATATATTATTAAAACAGAAGGAATGTTTTCAGATGTTTTCATTTTTGTAACCAGTTGAAGTTGGAAGAAATTGTGTGTGTCAAATTAGAAATATTAGTAATATTGTATCAGGTGAAGATCTTCAGATGTAAAAACACAAAATATACAAAATCTTCAGGTGAAAATTATGCTAATTTTAGTGTGAATGAGGTTTAACTTCAATTTATAAACTTATTTTAATGATTCCGTTATTTATTAAAATTATAGAAGAAATATTATTATTATAAGACATAAAAATATATGCCTTGGTAGAATGAGATTAAAATCTGAGAAATTATAAAGAAATAAGTAAGACATTAAAATTGTTTATTTATTATTTTATTATTATTTTTTAAATTAAACATAATAAAAGCAAATTTATTTCTAGAAGTATATTGATTTATTTGATTATGCATTTTCGTGAATAAGAATTCATTTTTAGAATAAATATTTTCAAGGAATATATTGACTTATTTAATACATGCCTTGAAATTTGAAAATTTTTATTATGTTTTGGAAAATATTTTATGAATTTTCAGTATATTTTAATGTAAATTATCATCATGCAGTTAGATTATTTTATAGAATTCAATTTATTTAACTATTATTATAGATTGTTTTATAATATAGCAATATAAAATACAATATGTGTTAAAAGTTCAAAAAATTCAGTGATCTGGTGGTTGAATACTACTAGAAAATTTTAATTCTGCTAGTATTTTAATTGGCCATCACAAAATCATAAGTGATAGTCAACAAACTACAGTTATTGGGCCAAAACTATTATTCTGGTTATCTGTATTTAAGGATACAGTAATACCCCGAACTTATGCGATAGGTGGGACTGAGCGATAACTGCGTAAGTTGGGGTATAATTTCGCAATTTGTGTAAAATCCAAGTCGGATGTATGTAAGCTAATAAATGTTCTTGTTAATCTTATCTCGTCTTTTGATTCGTTCACGGTTGCAAGAAATCATCACACAGAGTCTCTCAAGTCTCTGTAGATATAACAAACACAGAAATAAATAACACAAAATAAATTGTAGCTATGTGTCAGTTTCGAGCGACACGTCTGAACATGTAAGCTGAACAATACTGTGGGGGGAGTGAGTAATCAAGAGTTGCGTGGCGCTCAAACAAAAGACGAATCAATGAGATTTGAAAATTGCGTAACTCCGGGTTCGCGTAAGTCGAGGTATTACTGTATTCATTTAAAGAATTAATTGTACTGTTATAAACATCTCAAAACCCAACATTATTAATTAATGCCAAATGATTGCTTTAATGCATCAGGATTAGACTATTTTTTAGACTATTATTAATGATTAAATTTTAAGTAATTTTATTACTAGAGGTAGACATTATGTGCAAGCTCTTAAAAGATGGCACCTAATGTCTACCACCTCTAGTATATATGAGAGGAAACATTTATTTTTGTTTGAGTCTTTATTAGTCATGAAGACTCAAGCAGAAATATGTGCTTTTCAATTGTAAATTTTTATATTTATTTGCATACTTGTTAAATTTTTACTTAATTAGTTGGAGATAAGAGTAATCTTTGGGAAATCATTTGAGTTAAGAAATCAAACTGTACTTTTATATAAAAATATTGTTTGATTATTTAAATTATAAATACCTAATATTTAGCCTAATTAACTTTAGAGGTGTTTCTTGAAATAAAACTTAATAAATATAAAATATTTATTAAGTTTCATCAACAACACGGTTTCATCAGAATCAAAAAAAAAAAAAATATATAAAATATGGTCATTTGTAGATTAGCAACACATTGTCAAACCTTTGGTTGGATGACAGAACTAAGAGAAATTGGAGAAAACCCAATTCATTTTCTCAGTTTATATGTTTGTTATGTTTTGTTTATTTTCATTTGATATTTATTTTTAGTTCAATCTTAATATTGACATAACAGAAAAGATTAAATTTTGAAATGAGGTTAAGATTTATAATAAAGTCTAGTTTATATAATCCTCTTTGGTCAAATTCATATTTTGTAAAAACAGAAAGAAGAGAAAATAATGCTATAATGGCTTATTGTGCAACATTTTGCACATTAATAATATACCTTATTCTACTTGGTTCAAAATAACAGTTGAAGGTTTTACTTTTGAATAGATCATATATTACAATTCATCACACTTTTATCCTAGAGAACAAAATAGAAATGTTTATTGGAACTGTCAAACATTATGTTTGTGCTTTCAATAAAATTTACATAAATGTAGATTCTTACTAAATGTTAATTTAATATGAATCTCTACATTTATGGAAACCTGCTGGAAAGTTTGAATTTAGGTGTGATTTGCAAATGTTAATTTAAAAAAAATTATCCAAAATAATTGAAAATATATTTCAGAACCACTTTTCCTAATTTCTTTTGTCAATATGTAATATTCTTTATTCTCTATTCATCTCAAATTAAATAAATTATATATGTTCTGATATGAAAACATTCTACAGATAAATGTCTTCAATGTATGCACTTTTGAGTATAATAACTTTCATATTATATTCTGTGAGTACAATGACTAGCAGAATATACCAACAGACTGCCGAAAATCTATCGGGCTAGTTTTGATGATGTATATATTACGACTAGCAGAAACTGGATATATGTAAGAAAACCAACACACAATGCCAAAAATCCAGCAAAAAAATGTAAAAAGTTATAGTAGCAGATATTTTCTTTGGTATTAAATGGTCGTCATCAGACTGAAATTGTTTGAAAATAGAATGAAACATAATGGAATATTTGAAGTTGATATATTTCAAGTTCCTCAAATGTGTATGTTCCTCTCATAATTTACATGTGTAAATGCTTATGAGAAGAAAGTAATAAAGAAATACAGATACATTCTCTTCTTTTTTTCTGCATTTTTGAAGTCTAAATCAGTCTCTCTCTCTCTCATCTCTTAAATATGTACAAATTCTGATGATAAAATCAATCTCATTATCATGTATGCATTGACTATGTTAACTTCAACAGTTCTGAAAATATACTGTATTATATATTTAATTTACTAAATATTGTCATGATAATGATGTGTTTTGTTGCTGTTGAGAATGCCATGATATAGCTGTACAATCTATAGTTGAGAGTATTAGTTATGTGTTTCTTAGTAATGGCATCTTCCAAATAAGAAGCATGTTTTATAGAAGCTGTTTATGTATCTATCTATAACATTTACTAAACTTTATGTAGATTAATGACTTTTTGTTTCTTAATATATCTCATGACAGATACCATAAAATGGTATTTTACTGATAATGTGCTACTGTCTTTATTTTCCTAACCTTATAAGCGTAAGCTCTCCATAACATTATATACATGCTTATAAACTATGTTTTTATTTAGAACTGACTGATATCAGAATTCTGTCAATTAAAACAATAAAGTACTTTGCTGCAATCCCTAGCAGCTCTAACAAGATAAATATCTAAATGAATTTTTTTATTGGTTGTTAAAAAACTGTGTTTTGCAACAAAAACAAGAAAAAACTCTTTTTTTGAATATTTAATGTAAGAAATTTGCTCTATATTTATCTTGTTAACTATAATTTTATAGAACATGTATATATATATATATTTATATTCTCATCCTTATAATCCATAAAGGATGAGCAGCATGCAAAAGGGGACTACAATCCTACAAATCATTCATCAGCAACTTTCTCCATATCTTTCTGTTCACACATCTTTTGCTTCAGACACACACATGCCTCTTCTAGTGCACTTCTTCACATTCTCTTTCTGACTCAACACCTCAGGTTCTTTCAGATACTCATCTACTTGTTCCAACCAAGACTTTATCAGCCTTCTCCTACCATGCTTCCCATCCACCTTGTTAAAGTGCTTGTGTTAGTAAAAAGTGTTTTAATGTCAATAGACAGTAATGTTTTAGTATTTTAATACACCTTTCCCATGTATACTCTCAACAGTTCTTTCATTTTCTCAATATGGCCAAATTATTACAGAGCTGATTTACTCACCTTTTGAACCACATTCTTTTCACCCCACATTTCTCCAGCACTTGTTCATTTCTCATTTGGCCTCTACGTGTTATGCCATACACACTTCTCAAATACCTCATCTCACATGCAGTAATGTGACTCTTGTCTATTTGCATTATTAAAGCTTCACTCCATACATGAACACAAGCATCACAACACTTCGTGCATAGCCATTCATACTTCTTTGGACATTATTTTATCCCTTGCAAATAGCTCATGGCACTCACTGAATATGAATTTTATATTTAGGAATTATGATGATGATGATAAAGTCTTTGAAAATCTTTTGCATAAAATGTATAACTAAATTGTAAAAATTACAAAATACTGATTAGAGATCTTCCTATTGTGAAGTTTTTGTTGAAAAAAAGCCTTGTTAATTATTGGTGATCTGACATTTACAAATAATTTTAGAATAAGTTGTCTAAATAGATTGAAATAGTTTTCAAATATCAGTGATTCAGATTTGTCATCCAGTAGGCATCTTTTAATATTTTGTTAAAATAATGTAATTTTTATTACAATAGGTTTATGCAAATCATTTTATCCAATCAGTTCCATTTAAAATAAATTACAGGGTAATAGTCTAAACTTAGATGAATTAGAAATTGGAATAAAATTAGATAAAAACATCAATAATTTAGATTTACAGATGATATAGCATTCACTGCTTATGGAAAATGAAGTTATTCAATAATTACTGTAATTTCATGTGGACTTTTAAACACAGATAACAGACGACGGGATGGCCAAATGGTCAAGGTTGCAGCCTACTGCTCTGGAGGACTTGAGATCGAAAAATCCCCAGGAATTTTTCAGGGGTGATCCGACTGGATATGTTTGCCCCGTCCCTCACCATCCAGCTGCTCCATTGTGGGCCTGGCCATAATGAACTTGTTAAAAGAGGCCCTCTTAGTGCCCACAGGGTGGAAAGAGTTAAAAAAAAAAAAAAAAATACAAATAATATGTCAATTATGTATTTAAAAGTAGGTATATCTGGTATAATTAGAGTGTAAAGAATTGAACAAGCAAAAATTTGTTGAGGGATTCAAACCTGTAGACTCCGTGGTTCTCAATCTGCGGTCCACGGAACATGGGTGCTCCGTGGAGCCACTTCAAGTGTTCCATGAATAAATCAAATATACAATTAATTAAAAATTGTTTGAAAAGAAAAATCAATACAATGTAAAATAATATTTGTATGGGAATGTAATCAACAAATGCCAATGACGTCATATACTAGACTGAGTGTACTCTTGATTTCAAAAAGCTTTGTCACCTCTGCTTTAAAGCTGATGTATTTTAAGTGTTCTGCGGAAGAAAATCTCAAAGTTTAGTGTTCCCCGACTTCAAAAAGATCGAGAAACACGGTTGTAGACAAGCAATGGCACACAGAAATGTAACATCAGTTTTAAAATGGCAAATTAAAGATTAGGCTTCTGTTAGTGATATTTGGATAAAGGTGATATCAGAAAAGAATAAAATGGGAGTATTCATAGTGAAGTTATTAAAGGTTGTTAAAGTTTCAATAAGGCATTCAGAATTGACTATGGTCTCTTTTTCTGAAAACTTTGTCAACCAGTCCCTTGAATTTGATAAAAAACTTGAACTATTTATGATGGACTCCACAACCTTGTGGCATGCTGGCAGAAGTATATTGAGATTAGAGGAGATTGTTGAAAAATAATTGTGTAGTCTGGTACAAATTTCATTTTTGTTACATTAATTTATGCCAATCCAATTAAAAAGGGGAACAAAGTTTTTCATTCTATCCTTGTATATTCTTAATTTGAAATTTAAGTTAACACAATTTTATTATATATACAGTAGAGCGTCGTTTATCCGAATCAATTGGGGACTGGGGTGGTTCGGATAACTTATTTTTCGGATAACGAATCATGTACGAAAAAATATATTAATTTATCTCATATTGAAATTTCTCTCTGTTGCATGTCGCTTCGCGTTGAATTTTCGTCGATGTTAAGCCTAACGAAGACTATTGTATCGTTAAAAATTATTTTTTTATTTTGTACAAACAAAATAAATTTATTGAAAAATATAAAAACAATAAAAAATTATACTTCAGATGTTAATTTAGTATCAGAAACGTAAAGTATTTGAGTAGCCCGAGAAATAGCCGAAAATTGCAGCGCCACAGCACTAGCGAAAATTTAAATTTGCCGACTGGAATGCTTTCGGATAATGGACGTTTCGGATACCAGCTTTCGGATAAACGACACTCTACTGTAATATAATATGCAAAAATATTGATAAATAATTAAAATTGTTTTGTTTATTATTAACTATTATAAACTTTGAAATCAGATATAATTTTCTAATTTGTTAAATTAACTATAATTTTTTTGTTTTTTTTCCAGGTTAAAACTTGCTTCTCAATCCTGATGATAATTAAAGATCATTTTGATATATTTACCATATTCTGAAATTCATTAAAATAACTTAGAATACATAATGCTTATACAATTCTATTCTTAATGACATGGAAAGATTTTGTCAATCTAATAGATCATCATTTCCTCCAGTATCTGCAGTCAGTTCTGATCAAGGAGTTACCATGTTACCATTAGCATTTTGTCCACATGGTACTCTTGCAGGTCATTACACTCGTTTACAACAAGGTATGATTAATTTTATAATTGATGATGATGATGATAATTATGATATTATTATAATTATTTTTATAAATTAATATATTTAAAATAAAAAGCAAATATATTTTGAAAAAAATGTAGAATAATTTCAAAGAAATTTTTAAAAATAATGTGGAATAATTTCCATTTGAAAATGTAGAATTTTGCATCTGTGATATATACAATATGTAAATATGTAATGTATTTGATAAAAGTGTGTATTTTTCCATTAAAATAGGATCTTTCTTTCTAAATGCAATATGGATGTCTTGCAGTACTTTATATTAGTAGAGGAGAAGGTGGTATTATGGAACCCTATTTTCATTATAGTGAATTGTAAACAAGGTATCATAACTACACCCACATTTTTTGTGCGAAAAGTACTGGTAACTATTAAACTAAATGTTCCTAATAACGACAGTGTATACAGTATTCGAAAAATGGAATAATCCAATGCAAGCTTTTAATTTTATGAAAATTTTTCAAGTTTACACCATCAAAATAATATTATTTATAAGTTAATGTTTGCTAAATTGCTAATTTTTCCCGATTTTTTTTTCAAATTTAAGATTAAAATACAATTGTTTAATTGTCTATTAGATCATAATTAATGATGGTTTAATTTATTATAATTAATTTGTAATAAATATTAATAGACTACAATTTTCAAATAGCAGATAATGCATTCCTACTGTTCCTCTGTTCTTCGTTAGTTCCTAGAGTTAGATAAATGAAAATCGAGACTATAGGCCCTATATAGAAAGCTTAGGAGCAGAAATCTCCGATTAACTATATACGAACTTCGGTCTGGACCAAAAGTCACGCGACTTTTTAAATTAAAAGATGATTTAATGTTGCAGCCCGGCGTTGTGACGATGCCACAATAAATAATCGCTTGTTATTATTTTATTAATTTTTGTAGGAAACAAAGAGTAGTTCAAAAACGTCTCGACACACACAAAAGCATTTATTAGATTGCCCTTTGCTTATTATTTAAATTAAATTTATATCAATAAAAATATAATAATAATATATGTAGTTTAATATCTTTTAATAGAAAATAATAAATAAATTTTATAAGTCATAATTTTAGTTTTTATAAAAGCAATTGAAAGATTAAAAGGAAAGCATAACTTCGAATGTTAACTTTAGTATAAAAAATAAAAGATTATACAGAAAAAAAAGTAATTCTGTAGAAACATAAATGATAAAAACGATGAAATTAAGTTTCATCGTTTTTCTAACACTAAGAATATTTTTAATAGCATTAAAAAGGATGCGTGAAAATAATAATAAAATATTATGCGTGAGAATTTCATAAAAATGATTATAATATTTTTCACTAATATTTGCGAAATAGTTAATAAACTGATGAGATTTTTAATAAAGTTATATAACTATAATTTGGTTTTAAGTTCCTAAGAATACTTTCGTGGATGTATTAATACAGCATTTATTTATACACAAAGTTTAAAGTATTTTGGTCATAAATTATATCATTATAAATTATATTGATTAAAGTTTTTCAATTATAAAAGTAATATTTACTAGATTTTTCGAAAATTTTTGAAAAACTCCTAAAACTCTTGAAAATTTATTAATTTTAATTATATTATCCTGTTTCTAAACTTAGAAATTTAATGACAGTCGTATATTGAAATGTCATATTTTAATGAGTTATATGTAGTAATACAAAGTGCTAGAAAGATATAATTAAAAATGAGTTTTAAAAGAAAAAGAACCAGAAATAATAATTTATTCTAATTACATTCAAAACATCTTTTTATACTTAATAGTCCTTAGTATACTTGTCTATCATATTAAAATACGTCAATAATAATAATAANATTTACTCCAATGTATTTTATCGCAAAAATGCTTTTATAATAGAAAAATATGACCTCCATCAACAATATATATTTCAGCAGCTCTTTTTCGATATTCTCAGGAAGAATTGACTTTCTACCTAGTGTCTTTTTCACAAATTGCTCTGGACGAATGTCTGCTTGCAAAGAGAGAGTTTGGAGGAGTTGACTTCCATATTACTGTAAAAGCACCAATGGAGTCCATATTTCATGCATCGCCATCTTGAAAATTTAAAAAATGTGAACATCACACAGATTAATATGTACCTTTAAGTCTCTGGAATGGAATACATGCATCAGTGAACCTACAACTACACGATTTATATTTAAAAAATAATTAAATTCACTTAGCATTCAAAACTTGCGAATTTTGAAAAAAACAAATTTGCTGATTAAATGCGGACAACTGTTTAACTGAAGTGAAATGGGTTTTCCCCTTGCTATGGATGTCTGCCTAGTGCAGTTCAGCCACAATCTGCTACAATTCACCTTTATTGACATGACTATGTCTTGTTTATAAAATTGTACTGCCTCATGTTCTTATCAGCATAGAGGTATGAAGGAGTACATGTAGAGAGTTGATATTTGGCACAGAGTATTAGGTGCCCAAATCATTTGTGCATAAAATAATCCAGATTCATAGGTAGTCAGGGGACTGAGAATCGAGTCAAAATAAAATCCAACATGGTGACCCTCTTCTATAAACAGGCAAAACAGCCACCTCACCCCACCGAAGTCAGGTAGGGGAGAGTACCACCCGCAGTCATTCTAAGAAGCGAACTCTGACCTTAGGACTGAGGGTGCCTGCGCATGATCTTCGCCCTTTGACCTCACTTTGCTCCTAAACTCTAATGAGGAGAGACATCTTTTTACTATCTTTCGATTCGACAGCTGTGCCAATCTTGGATTTATATTATATATCGACGCTGTTGTAAATATCACTGTTCCAATACAAATTAAGTAAATTATCAGTTTTTTAGTAAATTTTTAATGACAGAACAAAAGACACAGAACACATGGTCGAGGTCAACGTGGACATCAGGGACAAGGTAGGAGAGACATTTTTTCATTTCACGTTAATTGACCTTTTGAGTTGACAGCCATGCAATCTTGGATTTATATTATATATCGACGCTATTGTAAATATCGTGCTGCCGATACAAATTAAGTAAATTATCAGTTTCTTAGTAAATTTTTACCGACAGAACATTCACCGAAAATGGCTCATGGATGACCTCGTGGTCAAGGCAGGTGAAGTTTTAACGATTGTGCCCAAAAGCAATGATATCAAAGAAGATAGGAGAATGAGAACAAGATCTGCCTTGAGCATCAAAGTGATTTCGTCTCCAAGACATAGTCTTGTCCCAAATACGGTTTTGCCGTTTTATTTGTTATCAGTTTGAAATCGAGTGGTTCCATAATACCTGCACGGTTCCTTAATACCACCTTCTCCCTATACCGTTATATTATAATCATTGAATATGAAAATAATGAGGTATAAGTTGTATGAGTGATGATTTCATATTTCAAACACATGTTCTTTAAGTTCATATGCTTATTAATAATAATTTTTTATAAAAAATAAATTCTATTATAAGAGTATGGAATATGTAACAAACTTTATTAATTGAGTAACAAGTATAAGCAAATTCACCAAATCAGTAAATGTTTTTGAGCTGTTTCATCATTATCAAACCAAAACATTCCAATCTCCTAAATTATGTGCACAAACTTATTTGTTACCTAGCAACTATTGAAGCTTTAATTTACATTTTCACAAAACTATATTCTTAATTATCAAAAATTTTACAAGATTTTGATCTCTTAATTTTTTTCTTTTGTCAGCTATTTCCGCAGCTGAGGTAGCAAGTCAAGATCTTTTATCTTAATAGAATTATTAATCAAACTTTCTCCAAAAATTTTTGGTTCTTTTGCTGTTTTTTATTGCCTTCTTGGGATTGCCAAAAATATACCTGATTATTTATCAGGCTATATTAATTAAGGCTAATTAATAATTATATACAAAGCAATGTGGTTAGTCGTAAATAAACTGCCATTTCATGATAAAGTTAATTTGGTTGATTAAGAAGACTGAAAACATTAGAACATTAATTTAAACATTCACTGTATGATAAATGATTGTGTATTGTGTGTAAAAATTTTAATAATTAGAAATAAAATTAATTTTTTATTTAGAATATTCTGGAAGAAGGAAATCAGCCTGGAGTAGAACTTAACTTGCAACTCCTATTTACAGTGCAGATACATTGTCAGGATTACATGGACCTCTGTCAGTTTTGGTTCCAGAGCTATTAATTAGTTAATTTAGATACTGTATAACCATAGGAAATAGGATTATTCTAGTCAATCCTATTCTATTTTAAAAACTAAAAAGTAAAAGACCTGTGACTTGCTATCTTGGTTGATTACATACTTGAAAGTTGTTTATGGAATTAAAAATTGCAGTTTATTAGTTTTAAGAAACCAAAAACATTTTTAAGATCTGTTAGATTTTATTTTTAGATCTCTTGTAGAACACTAATTTAAAACCTATAACTGATGTTCTGTAAGTGATATAAAAGATCTGAAAAATGTTAATCAAATGTTTTTGACCATTTTTGAGATTATAATCATGAAAAGTTAAAATTACATATACAGACTTAAAATTTTCTGACACTTTCATAGTTTTGTATACAGTACTGTTTATTGTAATCATGGATGATGTTAAAAATTGCAGGTCGCAACATATACAAGTTAAAATAAATTATAAAATTTTATTAACTATAATAATAATGTTGAATTTGGCTATTGCTATTATTGTCATTGGGTAAATAGACCTTTTTAAGCTTACTTTTTACTTCTCGTGTATTCATAATGGTGGCTGGATAGCATGCAGTCATTATCAGTTATTGTTATCAGTCTTAACTAGTGTCTTAAATATTAATTTAAAACACTAGTTAAGACTTTCATTCTTGAGACTCACAGTTGTGAAAGTCATATTACATATTTTTTTGGGGAATGGTTTATTGAGTACTATACAATCATGACCTTGACAATTGTGAGTGTTTGTACTTTACTTCAACATTTATGTTTGCACCTTCTAACAATTGTTGCATGAATTAATAGAATTAGCTGCAAATGGCCACTTTCAACAATTCAGCTGAGCCTGGTAAGTGTAGTTTTTTCAAATTTCCAAGTTCAGTAAGGTATATTTTTTGTTTTCTTACTTTTTGATTGGTCAGATATGTTTAATCACTATATTCAAAAGCCTAAATTCCAGGAAAAAATCCTATACTTATGCAAATGTTTTTGTCCACATCCCATTGGATATCATTAGGCTGTAGAGTTGGAAAATGGAACCATGATTTTTGACTATTTGAATCCAATGCATTGTCATTTGATGATTGGAGACATTTCTGTTGTGGGGAGTTGTTGATTGGAGACAATCCCTGTATGAACCCATGGTTTATAGGTGATGGAGGAAAAATTCCATGGGTACAAGAATGCGTTATCATCCTTAAAGTTGATTGTCTTCTTATTCAATACTGCCTTGTTATTGTTAGGTTGTTCAGAAAGTAAGTTTGTTTTTTTACCACTAGACGGATTAGTCGTATTTTTCCTGCCATTTTCATTCTAAACCGTATTATCATTATATATTTTGACAGCTAGCATTTTAAGGCTTATTTGTAAAAAAGTTTGTTTGATTCTGTGCAATTGTTTATTTTTTGTGTCCCATCAAATATGGAAGATCGAAAGCATCATTTTTGGCTTATTTTGCTTTTTTATTACCAAAAAATCAAAATGCTGTTCAAGCAAGAAAAAAATTGTGGTACATGTATGGAGATGATGTGTTGAGAAAAAGACTGTGCCAAAACTGGTTTACAAAATTTCATTGTGGCAATTTCAATATTGAATATGCACCACGTTGAGAATGGCCTGTTGAAGCCAATGAAAACAAAATAAAGGTACCGATTGAAGCAAACTGCCAAATAACAACACGTGAAATCACTAAGAGATTAAATTTGTCAAATTGAACTGTTTATGATTACTTGAAACAAATTGGTTTCATTTCAAAGCTCAATATATGGGTTCCACATGTTCTTAAAGAGAGATGCTCTCTTTGGTGGGATTTTAAGGAAATTTTTTTTTGGAGCTTTTACCAGACAATTTAACAATTGATTCGAAAGTGTACTGCCATCGAGTAAACAAATTGAGTAATATCATCAAACAGAAAAGGCGGCCAGAATTGATCAGCAAAACAGGTGTAGTGTTTTACCACGATGATGTCAAATTTCACTAAGTTTGGTAACTTGTCAGAAACTGTTATAACTTAGATGGGACGTACTATCACACCAGCCATATTCACCAGATCGAGCACACTCATATTATTACTTGTTCCGGTCTGTACAAATTTTTTTTAACTGTAAGACATTTACTTGAAATGACAATGTCAAAAATCACTTGGATCAGTTTTTTGTAAGCAACGACTAAAACTTTTATGAATGTGAAATCATGCTACTACCAGAAACGATGACAACAGAATTTGACCAAAATAGTTGATATATAATTCAATAAAATATGTATTTATTATAAAAATATTATGTTTTTTCCACAGAAAAAAACGAACTTACTTTCCGAACAACCCAATAGAATAAGTATATGAAACAATCACATTTCTTAGGTAAAAATTTTAAGTTAGAGATTGTGTAAATGTGGAGGCTTACAGTTGTGAGAGTCATGAATTTCTGGAAGTTTTGTGGTGCAGCTTCACATACAAGACATTTCATGGTTTTTTTATTTCATTTATTTTTTTATTTTTACATTTTGACCTTACCAGGACCATCAGGTTGCCAAACAACTTGTGCAAATAGTACAAAAGATAGCCATCATAAGGACCTCTTGACAGCTGACCAAATATTTGATATCCTAGACAATAGAGATTTGTCTGAATTAGAAAAGTTATCTAATTTTGATGATGATGATAACCCATCATTTACTTATCCTACTGCCAATCAAGGTGACAGCAAAAGCCAAGAGGATTCTGATGACAATGATGACTACAGTATAACTGTCCATACACTTTGAATGCCACCAAGCTACAATAATCATTCACATGTGTGGTTGTAGCTTTCCGCCTCATACATATTCGTACATATATATATATATTTTTTTTTTTGGCTATTTTTCAGCCGTGTGAAATAAGGGGGTTGGCAACCTGGAAAGGGGGAAAGGTATTTAAGACAGACATTGACCGGTTAGGGGACACTCTTGTGCCGAGTGATATAGAGGAGTTGGTGAATGCGAAAGTGCTCCTTCTATTGTGGATTGGTTTTTCTTTGTTTGTTCCCGAAGCGGATTGGGTTACAAGGAGTGAAACATCTAGGACTATGATATTGTAACGGTGAGAACATTTTACGTGTGTACCATTGTATCCTATTGGACCTTATTGTATTGGACCTTAGTGTAATTGTACGAATATATATATATATATAAACTTATAAAAGAACAAAAAACTGTTTCTTGGCATCCTTTCCCACGTGGTAATTCACCTACACTTACAATTAGTGAGACCTCTAAGTCTTACGATTTTCCACACACATCAATGTAGATTGCAAAAAGTCAAGTGGAGAAAATGGCTCTTTCAGCCTCCAGCCACAGTATTTCCATAGTCTTTTCCAGATCCAGCTTCAGATGTAGTTCTTGGTAGTCCTCTCAGCTATTTTATGAAATACGTCACTCCATAGCTCATTAGTTCAATTGACAATCAAACAAATATGTATTCAGTTGATAAAAATGGAAAATCCATTGAAACAATGGACAAAGAAATTTATGCCCTGTTTGGAATACATATTATTTGAGCATTAGGATTTTCAAAAATAAGACAGTTCTGTTCACCAGGAACAAAGATTGATTTTGTTAGCAGTTGCAGTGAGTGTCAATAAGTTTTTCAAACTTTGTATACAATTCCACATGGTGAATAATGCTGATGCCAAAAATGGCATTGATTGGTGGATGATAGGTTAATGAGACTTACAAAATTAATTATTTACTGGATAAGGCCCACCAGTGGCCAAGTGGTCTTCGTTCTCTGAACACTGGGAGTTTGGTCGTGGGTTCATGCTTTGCTTGGATGTGCTGGCCATGTGGAGTTTTCTGGGTTTTCTCCACGTCTGTAACGCCTAAATGGGGCCAGTTTCCCTTAAAAAAGACCTCCCGGAAGACATCACCCCTTAGCAGATTACCCAAGTGTTGCATTGCCATAACTAAACAAACAAATAATCAAACATTTGCTGGATACTAATACTAGATGAAAATTATTATGCATTTCAGGTATGTTCACTTTTGGAAACATTCAGAAGTAGAGTTCATCAGCTTCCCATCAAAGAAAAGGTTTGTATAGATGAGCAAATTTGCCCTTTCAAAGGACAACCCAGTTTAAAACAATATATAGAAGGCAAACCATATCTTTAGGGAATAAAGATTTATCATCATTGTGAAGAAAGTGGTATGGCCTATTGTGGTTTATGAAGAGTCAGCTAGAAAACATGATGAAGCAAAAGTGAAAGAATTTGGTTTCATGAGAGCATTGGGTTTGAAATTAGATTGTATTCCTACTGGCTTCAATTATCAGTTGTTTTTTGATGAATTTGTCATATCAATGAATGTGCTAGGCACACTGAAAGAAATTGATATGAATGACTGTGCCAGTTGCCCATATCAATTTTTCTTTCAATTTTTTGAGTGGCACTTGGACAGCCTGTTGTCTCTGATAGTGCCTCTCAGGGCCAACAGGCTGTCCCGGTGTCCACTCAAGGTTAAGAAAGAGTTGTCAAAATTAGACAGAGGTAATCATGATCAAGAATCACAGCAGATAGTGATATTGTTGCAACAAGATGTTTTGACAAGAGCATTGTGACATTTGCATCTATGATTTTTGGTGTAGAACAAATAGACAAGGTGAACAGATATGATAGGAAGCAGAAAAAAATGATAGATGTGAATAGACCTGAAGTGGTGAAAATATATATCCAGTCAATGGGTGGAGTGGACAGATTAGATGCTGTGATGGCTTCTTATAGGATTTTACTGAAGTCAAGAAAGTGGTACTTGCACTTTGTCTTCCACTTCATAGATTTGGTGGTCTGTAATAGCTGGTTTGATTACCAGAAAGAGTGAAGTAATGCAAAGCTGCAATGAATCTGGATCTGCTTGCATTCTGTCTAATGCTAGGTGAAGAGTTGATCAAATATGACATTATGCAAAACAGGAAAGGAGCTAGGCCATGAGACATCCATGTATACATGACCTAACATGGAAGTACTGTACAGTACATTATGATGAGATGGGACACTGGTCAATTGCTGAGAATGTGAAGGACCCTCTAGTATGTTGGATCAAGGGCTTGCAAAAGCAGAGGCTGTGTTAAGTGCAAAAAATGTGGCATGTACGTTACCTTTGTCTTACAAAAGATAACTTTTTGTTTCAAAAAGTTTCATGTCAAAGAAGTGATGCTATAGTTCATTATGAAACCAAAATAAAGTAAATATCTTTTCAAATTGCTTGATATAATCACCTGGTATGATACACAAACTAGCATTTCATCACAACCATCACAATTGTGAGTTGTTGCAAATCACACATAAGAAATGCCCTAAATTTTTTTTAATACATATAACCTTTCTACAAGGTCAGATCTGTCCAAAAAAACTGTTATATATTTTTTCCTCTTAAAATAAAATTGTGACGGAAAGAGTTAATGTTATCAGTTTAAGCAAGTCCCAAAGTGAATACAATGAATAATGCCCTTATTAATCACTTAGTCCATAACATATATAAATTTCAGTTCTAATTAATTTTATGAGGGCTGTTCGGAAAGTTCGCAGCCTTGCCTATATGTGGCGCTGCGATCAATTTAATTTTTGGCGGGAATAATTCAGTCATCTTTGCTAGAGATACAATACCAATTTCCTCTTGATTTGTCATAAAGTTTTGCCACAACAGCTTAGCAGATAGTCAGTGTGCACATGCTTTGTCAAAAATGGAGAAGATGGAGACTCGTGCAGTCATAAAATACCTGACGAAAAAAGGGTTGACCCCATTTCAAATCAAAGCTGATATGGATGAAGTTTTGGGAGAGTCTGCTCCTTCGTACACCACTGTGAAAAAATGGACAGCTCTTTTTAAATCTGGCAGAGAGAGTGTGGAAGATGACCCTTGCAGTGGACGGCTGTCAACTGCTGTCATTGAAGAAAATATTGACAAAGTTCATGATTTGGCATTAGCAGATCGCCATTTGAAAATGCATGAGATAGCTGAGACAACAGGCATCTCTGTCAACTGAGTGCACTACATCCTAACTGAAAATTTGGGTATGACGAAGGTCTCAGCAAGGTGGGTGCTGCGTCTGCTGACCGCTGAGCAAAAATGTGTTCGCACTTTGATGTCAAAGGAGTGTTTGGACTTCTACCAGAAAAACCCACAGGATTTCTTGAGTCGGTTTGTGGCTACTGACAAAACATGGATCCATTACTACACTCCTGAAACAAAAGAACAGTCGAAGCAATGGAAACACCACAGTTTGCCACCACCAAAGAAGGCAAAGACAGTTCCATCAGCGGGGAAAGTGATGTCCTCGGTTTTTTGGGATGCTAAAGGCATCATCTTTATTGACTACCTAGAAAGAGGAAAGACCATTAATGCTGTCTATTACTGTGAACTTTTGGAAAAACTGAAGAAAGAAATCGAAGAAAAGAGGCCACACTTGAAGAAGAAAAAGGTTCTGTTCCACCACGATAATGCACCTGCACATTCCGCCAGAATCACTGAACAAAAGATAAATGAACTTCGCTTCCAATTAGTTCCACATCCACCATACTCACCTGATTTGGCCCCCAGTGACTTCCACCTTTTTCCAAACCTAAAAAAATTCATGGCTGGAAAGAGATTCTACTCAAATGACGAAGTCATCTCTGAAGTGAATGTAGAGTATTTTGAGTATTTTGCACACCTTGACAAATCAACCTATTGTGATGACATAAAAAAGCTAGAACATCACTGGAATAAGTGCATTGCTAACAAAGGAGACTACATTGAAAAATAAAAAAAGTTTTAACATTATTTTGTTTGTTGTTCTATTTGAGGCCGCGAACTTTCCGAACAGCTCTTGTATGTGTTCTGACATGCATTAATAATCAAAAAGTATAAAACTTAATATATTCAAGAAATAAATTCTCAAATTGATTTTATTCAATTATTTAGTAATACCAAATCATATAGATTTAATACATTAACGTATTTTTCTTTTTGATTCATTCTTGAACTTTATTAGTTACACAAAAAAAAAAATAAACTTCTAAAAATTAATTTTACATTTTAATGGTTGATGATGATAATATATTAAAAGTGTAATTATTGGTTGAAAAATATTGCTTTTAGTTTTATGTTAAAATTAATAGTAACTGTTTAAAGCTTATAATTGTATGTAACATACATAAGTTATATTTTTAACATGTCCATGATATGTTGAAAACATAATTTGTTATATAATAATGCAGTATTAAGTAAATGCTTTATAGAACAATATTATAATCTGTATTCTATTACTTTCTTTCTGTTAGGTAATATCCCTTGGTGGAAAGCATGGACCAAAAAATATGTTGTTTTATGTTTGATATGTGGAGGTGCTTCTGTTCTCCTTGGAATAATATTAATTTGTATTTATTTTATTTTACGATCATATACATCCTCTCTTCAATTTTTTGAAACCATTCCTACTTATGTTCCTGCAGTTGTGGTAAGTAATCAAAACATCTAAACTTATTTTATTCTTTATTGATTATGTCATTAGTGTGTATCTGATTTAATGAATATAGACAATCCTTAATTTATTTAACTATGCAACTTCTGTAAATTTAGACTTATAAAAAATTTTCTCATAAGCATAGATTAATAAAATTACCATAAAAATAATTTTGTTTTATAATTCAATGTAATTAAATTCAGTTTGCATATAACAACATTGATTCTGATGATATGTGTTTTATATATATACAGAGTTTGAACAATGCTTCAAAGTTCAAACTGTATTTGCAGTGAAAAAATGTGCTTGAAGCATAAATGCAATCTGTTGTGTACCCAAGTTGTCTCTTGCTCTCATGTTATGCTCATATGTTTTCAGTGCTTTTTTTTTAATTTTATTTTTTGTGTGTATGCTTATGTATATGTTGTGTGTTAATTGTTGATTTTTCACAATTTCTTCTTACAAGTTTTCTTTGTTGACAGCTTCTGTTTAGCTTGGCTGTGAAAAGGCAGAAATTTTCCACTAAAGGTTTACATGCAATTATATTGCACATAATTGCCATTTCTTAAATTTGATGATTTTGAAAAATCTTGTGATTTGTCATCTCTGCATGTGCCAAATTTCAAAGTCATGCATTTTTTAGTTTACAAGAAATTGTTTTGTTTACAGAATAATGTCCTTGAGCCTTTACCTATAGGACATTGTTCTGTGGCTCTTTACCTACCACTTGTTCCTCCACTTGAAAAGGCATCTAGGCAGTCAGTGCTATGACGACGATGTCAAAACGCTGTGCTGCAGTGGTTGGCAAATCAGGTGGCAGGTGTATATGAGGATGGAATTCAAAAACTAGTTGTATGGTATGAAAAGTGCCTTCATATTGGAGGAAATTATGTTGAAAAGTAGATTAAATTACAGTCGACCCCCCTATAGTTACGGTCCCTATAATTACGATTCCTATAAAACTACGAAAAAATATACGTATTTTGGAAATGTTGAGTCGGATTAGTGTAGAATCGATTAATTTTATGGAAGAAAACCTTTCAATCAGCCGTAGTCCGTAAACTTGACACGGGGTGTCAAGTTTACGGACTACAATTGGACTACAAGTCGGGCTGTGATTGGAACGACTTGTAAGAAATCGGATTCCTAATAAATTGGAACGTATCTATATCTTATAGGGGGGTCGACTGTACAGGCTTTCATGTAAGAATAAAATTATTTTAAAAAATGCAGTTGTGTTTTTTTAATATCAAAATACTTAAAAAACACATCTTGTAATAATAGTAATAAAATGCAACATTTAAATTCTAGCAACTTAAATTTATTCAGAAGAGCATCGGGGAACAAAAGTGACAATCTGGAAAAGACAATTTGACACTGTCTTAGCTGTCTATGTGATGGAGCTGGATGTGGAAGTTAACCTTTAAGGACAAGGATCATAAGACTAGTGTATAATAACTCTGAAATCAGCTAGAAGAACTAGATCTCTATTTATAAATCATCATGAAGAGTTAAATCTATAAATTAAAAGGATATTGGAACAAGTTCTTTTGCTTGGAGGTTGCTAATATGAAATTCTTTGACGAAGTTCCTACAGATATTTGTTCTTGTTCAATTTTATTTTTTGATTTGTTTTTGTTATTTATTTTATTTTGACTTTTAATTTCTAAATTTTATAAAGAATTATTTGTTCTAACAATCTACCAATGTTCTATAATTTAAAAATGTTTTCTTTTTATTCTTGTACATATTTTGTTGTATTATTAAGAGCAGCCTGAGAAAGGCTTTTAAACAAGACTGAAAACATTTATTTCAAATAAATTTAAGTTGTTGGAATTTAAAAGGTGTATTTATTACTGTTCATTAGCCTTTCCATTTATGTTAATCCTGCCTGTAATAATAATTAGTGGAAGATATTTTATGGTTCTAATATTAATTTATCTCAGTTTTCTTTAAGTGTGGTCAGATATTATATATTTCATTTTGTGCCTATAAATTATGTAGAGGAGAAGGTGGTATTATGGAACCCCAATTACATTTTAGTGAATTGTAAACAAGGTATCATAACTACACCCACATTTTTTTTACGAAAACTACTGGTAACTGTTAAACTAGATGTTCCTAATTGGATTTTTTGCTAATGTTTGTATGGTTTTTGAAGGCTTCTGTACAAAAAGTCAGAAAGTAGGCTTAGAGAAAATCGTGTGGGAATATGGAACTTTACTGCATATTTTCAAAAAATGCTTTAATGTAGCCAAAAACAAATAGGAAAGTACAAAAAATGTTAAATAATTACAAAATTATTTACTCCAATGTATTTTATCGAAAAAATGCTTTTATAATAGAAAAATATGACCTCCATCAACAATATATATTCCAGCAGCTCTTTTTCAATATTCTCAGGAAGAATTGACTTTCTACCTAGTGTCTTTTTCACAAATTGCTCTGGACGTATGTCTGCTTGCAAAGAGAGCGTTCAGAAAAGTTGAGTTCCATATTACTGTAAAAGCACCAATGGGGTCCGTATTTCACGCATCGCCATCTTGAATTAACTTATGTCTGTCAAGACCAAAATTTAAAAAACGTGAACATCACACAGATTAATATGTACCCCTAAGTCTCTGGAACGGAATACATGCACCAGTGAACCTACAACTACACGATTTATATTTTAAAAATAATTAAATTCACTTAGCATTCAAAACTTGCAAATTTTGAAAAAAACTGCTGATTAAATACGGACAACTGTTTAACTGAAGTGAAACGGGTTTTTCCCTTGCTATGGATGTCTGCCTAGTGCAGTTCAGCCACAATCCGCTACAGTTCACCTTTATTATCAGTTTGAAATGGAGTGGTTCCATAATACCCACAGTGTTCCATAATACCACCTTTTCCTCTATTTTTTTTTTCTTTAAAATATTTATATAAAATATATTTTTTACAGCTCATTGTAACTGGTATAATTGTTATGTGTTTTGCAAAGAGAAAGAACAGATATGCCTATTTAGTAAGTATAAATTTTTAAATAAACTTTTTATAAATCATAATGAGCAGTTATTTATTGTGACATTGTCATAATGCTGGGCTGCAATTTTTAATTTTCTTTTAATTAAAAAAAATTGCATTACTGTTGGTTTAGACTGGAAGTTCATATATATTTATTTGGAGTTTTTGGTTCCTAAGCTTCTCATATCTGGTCTACATTTTAGTAATGTCTTGCCCCTGTACATCATACTTCTCAGATAACAATCAAGTCATGCCAGTCATCTGTCTAACTCTGTAAACAAGAAAATTTTGAAATGAAATCATGTGACTTCTGTTCTAGATCAGAAGTTTATGTATAGTTAAGTATATTAATTGCTGCCTCCAGTCTCTAAGTTTTTCATATTTGGTCTTGATTTTCATATATATAACTCAGTTTTTGAGAGTAACTAAGGCCAGATGACAACAATGTTAATGTATATGTGTGCAATTTGGAAATTGCAACCCTGTTAGTTAAAATATAAAATTGGTTCATATTTCTAACAATAGTTTAAAATATGTACTGTACATAAAAGCATTGAATGTTATGTAACAAATAGTAGCTAAAGAAAAAAAAATCTAAGATTTAGAAAGGAAGAAAATGTTGTATGAAGATAGTTGTATTAAGATTTTTGGTAATATGTTACATATTGTAATCAATTAAGCTACTGAGATGTACAGTGGGGTAGTTTTATGTACCAGTACAATTTATATTTGTGGATTTGTTTTTTTACAGATGGAAAATGGTTAACTCATTCCTAGTGTTATTGAACTTGACTCTTAAATTAGCCAACTGTGCTTTTTTAGCTTCTGACATTTTGAATGCTACTCACTATGATAAATATCCTGGTTTGCATGTAATTTTCGCAAGTAGTTGATATAATATAATAAAATTTTGCTACATATGTTAAGAATCATTAGATTAGAATGTTATTTATTACAGTGAAAGCATGTTTTAAACATTTTAATGTTTTTCTTTTAGTTGTAAACCAGTAAATTTGACTGTCAAGATTGATAGATTGTTTAGGGTGTCTATTTCTGATTTTATGAATTAATTTAGTAACTCCTATAGAAGTTACAGCAATATTATTAGCAGATGTAAAAATATGGGAAAAACATAGTGATGTGTGAAAAAAGCAAAAAAGTATGAACAATTATCAAAAAGTGTGAAAAACATTGAAAAATTGAATCGTACATTTAAGTTAGATTGAATATTGAAATAGGGACACTGTGTAATATGTTATACATAGTACAATCCAAAAGTTTGGGGACTTGGTTTAAAATTCCTTACCTTAAAAAGTTTATATTGCCAATGCACAACCACCTTCAAAGTAATCACCCTGGGCAACAATACACTTTTGCCAGCACTTGTATAACTTCTGGAAGCATTGCTGGAAGCCATTTTTTGAAACCTCCTGTAATGCTTCCTGCGATGCTGCTCTCACCTCATCTGATGACACAAAACAGCATCCCTACAAATGCTTTTTCATTGATGGAAACAAATAAAAATCACACGGAGCTAAGTCTGGTGAATAGGCGGGGTGTGGAAGCACATTAATTTGAGTTTTGGCAAGAAATTGTGTGATCATTTGGGACCGATGTGCAGGTGCATTGTCATGCAGAAGGTACCAGTCTCCAACTTCACCAGATCTGTGGCCGTTTACGATGAATGGATTTCCTCAAACAACATAAAATGTCTAGATAATGCTCCTTGTTTACTGTTCTGCCTTCAGGAATAAATTCTGAAGAACAGTTCCTTGAGAATCAAAAAACACCTCCATCATGACTTTCCCTTTGCTCCGATTCTGCCAGAATTTTTTCGATCATGGTGATGAGGGTGATTTCCATGTTGAAGAAGCACGTTTTGATTGGATATCAAATAAATAACACCACGTTTTATCATCTGTTATGATGTGGTTCAAAAAATCTGGATTCTTATTGGCTTTGTCGATTAAACCACACAATATTTTCATTTGTTCTTCCTTTTGTTCAGAAGTCAAAAGCCAAGGGACAATGTGCTGAGCCACTCGGTGCATGTTAAGATCTTCCGTTAAAATATGCTGGCAACTAGTCTTTGATAAGTGAGTAGCCGCAGTGATTTTTTCAAGGGTTTGGTGGCAATCTTTGCAAACACATTGAGAGACCAACTCAACATTTTCCTTGTTCTGTGAAGTCAAAGGTTGGCCAGAGCATTCATTGTCTACAATGGATTCTCGGCCCTCTTTAAAATGCCAATGCCATTTGTACACCTTTGATTTTGCCATGGTAGAATCATTGTACACCTTTCTTAGCAATTTTAAAGTCTCCATAGGTGTTTTATCTAAATGCTGACAAAATTTAATGTTGCAGCACTATTCTTGAAACTCCATTTTTATTATGTCGCAAAACAAAGGTAACTACAGTTGTCCCTCTATAGTCCGACGTTTTTTAATCCGACATGCTCAGTAGTCCGACGCACCTCCCGTCAAGGTACCCGTCCCCGTTACGTGTCTGCTTGCACAGAAGCATGTTGCGATGTGAATCTCCCCATCCAATTTTTACACGATGACACACATTTCGTGTGTTTTATGTGAGCAGTTCTGTTCGAACAGTTGGAGTAGAGAATATTGTAAGTTACTGCTAGCAAAACAATGCGAAATATGTAATTATTTTCAGTAATCTGGACACTTTTGATAATCTGACACACCTTTGGTCCCATACCTGTCGGATTATCAAGGGACAACTGTATCTCTAAAAGAAAACAATGGTTTAATCAGGTGACATGGGCAAAACCAACCTGAACACATATAGATGGTTTGATAGAATCCATTTCATACACTGTAACTTCAAATACATGCTTTTGTTGTCATACATTACTGCAGTCCTCAAACTTTTGGATCGTACCACGTATTATGGTAATTACTATTCATAATCCTATGTTATAAAATACTAATTTCATTCCACATGCTTTATCATGTGGAATGAAATTAGTATTTTATAACATAGGATCTATGAAACTACAGATCATGAAACAACTTGATTGGACTTGATCATCAGGCACATTTTTTGAATGAAACATTAACTAATGATAAGACAATACAATGCTTACTGCAGTACATGTGAAATTGATGTTAATCTGACAGAAGAGATGCTTTAATAAAATATGCATTAAACAAACACCATCAAACATTGTTTAACTTGTTTCAATTTTCCATCTTCTGAGCAATATGATTTAATTACTATTAAATCATATTATTCAGAAGATGAAAAATTGAAATAACTTAAACAATGTCAAACCACAGTGGCATCTTTGGCAAAAGATTGGTCTTATTTAGTATTGCTGAAACTATATGGTGCACAACAGTTGCAAGCTATCATTTGCAGTACTCTTTTTTAGACAATTTTCGTAATAATCTTCCAATTATGCTTCCTGACTAAAAAATTGCAGCAGACTCTAAGTACAGGAAGATAAAATCTTCACAAATAATTTCTGATGCATTGGGTTTACATTTTCACAACACAATAGAAAATGAAATAAGTAACAGGATTATTGTATGCACAGCAGCAGTAAATAACACAACTACTGAATTGCATTGAAGCCAGTTGGTTAATTATTTTTTAAAAATAGTTGCTCAGATGTAGTCATTTACTCTTGAACGTTCAGATGCAAACAATGTTAAGGATTGCATATTATTAATTGCATATTAATTATATGCATATTAATTATTAATTGCATATTAGAAGCTATAGCATGCTATAGCTTCTAATATGCAATCCTGTGTACACAAAAACTCTTGCAATTTTTGACTGATGTCCCTAATGTAATGTAGATTTTAATTATGATTGTTCAAAAAGAAATGAGCAAAGCTCTTGTTGTTATTGGTATCTACAGTATCCATAAATGCCACAATTTTTTTCTAAATTTCTTGAGTCATTTGATACAAACGTCAAAACTTTGGTTATAGGACATTTTCTACTTGCTCACATCTTTTTCTTTTTGGGATGATTATAGAAGTGTGTAGTCATTAGGCATGTGTCATCTGGTTGGTTTACCTTAGAAAACTCCTATGCATATCTTGCTGAGTAACTGCCAGTTCTGTGTAAGTTCTTTTCATTCAAGCTACCTGAGAAAGAGAAAAATACAGATCATATAATCTGTAAACATGGCATCTCACAAAATAAACTGTTAGAGGTAGAGATGAGTTTTCTGTTATCTATAATACAAATACAGTGGAACCTCGCTTAACGAGCATAATTTGTTCCAGAATCTTGTATCTCAGAATCAGTTACTTGTAATGTGAAACACTCATTAAGCGAAACAATTTTTCCCATATAAATTAATGTAAAATATGTTAATGTGTTTCATGCAGAAAAAATACTCAAAATATTTTGTGTATAATGTTTATTCAATGAAAATTATACAATACACATTGTTAAGGAGTGTGAATTATCATCATCTTTTCTTCTAGCATGTGTGAGATTCTAACCGGGGGTACCTTTCCACTAGGATTGTTGGTACCACTTATTCGGCGGCTAGTTGGTGAAACTAGTTCTCGGTCGTCCAAAAGAATGGCTTTTCCTAATTCAAGGAAAATCGAGGGTGGAGGGACTTACAGTTTAATTAAATCTAAAGCGGAACTAAAGGATTTCACAATTCTTCGTTCCTACGTCAGGTTCCCGACACCAGTTAATCAGTTTTATAACACGTGGATTAAGTTAATTAACACGCGTTCGGAAATAATATGGATTTGATTCAGATAACAAATAAGAGACATTTCTTAAACAAATAATAAAAGATTTAATATAATAAAAGTAAATAAAATTACATAAATGGAATTATTCAAAAATAAAATTAAACAAATGAGAGACAATGGACTAATTAAATATACACTTCGAGAGAGAGAGCTCACAAATTCATTTATAATCACACTACCTCAAAGTTTACTTTGTCTTTATGTTCATCTGTATTCGATGATCCTACTTCGTTTGCATAGAGATGTCTTGATTTGGCACAATATTAAAAGTTACTTCTTTTCTCCTAAATTAACTCATTGTTATACTCGATTGGATGCAACTAAGGACTTTGGCCTTATGGAAACAATATATGGACTACGTTGGTTTTCTCTGAGATCCTTTTCATACTCCTAACTATGGGCGTTGGCCTTAGGGAGCAAATATGGGATACCTTCTTTCCCTATGAGATCTTTTGACGTACTCCCTAACTAAGGACTTTGGCCTTAGGGAGACAATATGGGAACTTCTTTCCAATATGAGATTCCCCAACTTACTCCCCGAATCATGCAGATCTTTGACTATATCTCATGATTTGTGGCCAATCAGCTTATTTGTCTTCACTCACGTGAACGGATGAAAAGGGGAATTATTGAGGGGTCGACAATTCCCAGTGTGGTGATTTTTGTGATAGATAAAGGGAAAACAAAAGGATGTGTCCACTTCTGTTAAAGGAAGTGGCTCTTTTATCATTTTTTCCACGTTAGAAAAATGATATTTTCACACCAAAATGAAATAATATTTTACTTTATAATTTTAACATTATATTTAAATTGTTAATTAGACCCAGGGGCTATTTGGATCTCACACATGGAATGAGGCAACCTAAAATGCGAATTTGATTTACAGAAAACAAAAAAAATCACAGATAATATGTCTGATAAACACACCAAACGTTATGCCAAATTCTTTGGCTATGTAAAGGCTGTAATTAAATGTTAGAAATTAATTAATTTGTCTAGCGGTAGGCAGTTATCCTGCCATCTTGTATTATAAATTTAATGACCAATTCCAAACTAAATTTTAAAAATGTCTAAATTAAAAATTAATTAATTATAATTATTAAATTTAATATAAAAGATGGCAGCCTAACTGCCTACCTCTAGTCAAATTATTTAATTTCTAATGTTTAATTATAGTCTTTACATAGCCCAAGAATTTGGCATTTGTTTGGCTATTGTACAATGGGCTATGGCACAATCTGGAACGGAACTCCCCTTCTTCTCATCACTCGTTATGTGAAATGTTGCTCGTTAAGCAAGTCATATTTTTACAATTTGTTTTGCTTGTTATGCAAATTACTCATTATGAGAGGTGCTTGTAAGCAAGGTTCCACTATACATTTAAATTGTATATCAAGATACATATTTTTGTGAAGTTTAAAATTTCTAAATACTTTATTCCTTAATTATTTAAAAAGAAGAATGTTTATTTATATGTTTTTGTGTAGTTATATATTAAACTATATTCCTATGATAAATAAATTATCAAATTTTGAAAATTTTACATTTATTTATTTATTGTTAAATTTTCAAAATAAATTTATAACTCAAAACTATCTGAATGTTCTGATAAGAAAAAAAATTTTTATTGTCAAATGTAACTTGGTATTCTCAGTTTATATTCAATACTTTTTAAAATTAGAACTATTAAAAAGAAATGTAAAAAACTTTAGAAATTATAAAATTATGTTAGAATTAGACAATATAAAAATAATTAAAATTTATAAGATATTTTCAATCTTTCTTAGATGCTGAAATTCAAAAAAATTCAGAAGTATCATCTAATGATGTTAGCTCACCTGCTACAAAACGTGCAAAATTAGGGAAGATAAAGGTAAGATTTTTTAATAAATAATTCTGTGAATTTCTCATTTTATGTATTTAGAAAATTATAAATAGAATTTTAATGGAATTTTAAATAGAAACTGTTGAGCAAATGACTCAAAATATTGTTATAATGGAAATACAGATTCATAAATGATCTGTATTTAAATTTTTAAATGAAAATACAGATTCATAAATGATCTGTATTTTCATTTAAAAATATATTTAACATTGAAGCAATGACTAGTTTGTGTATAATAAAATAAAGAAAGAAAACAAATTACATTTTTCAATTAGTTCAAAAACTGAGGATATGTTATATGTAAAACAGCTCTATCATTACAAGTTTTTTGTAAAATAAGGGCAAAAACTAAAGTAATTGTAAATGAAACTGAAGTTAATTATTGCAGAAGTTTAAAAAGAATGAAATATTTGATACATTTAAGTTTAAAAATGATATTTGTCAATAGTATTTGCATTATACATTTTGTTAAAATTTATATAATTTGAATAGAAATTATTATGAATAAAGTTTTATTAATGAAAGCATAAAGAATATATGTTAACAATTAATCAATTATTCCCACAGAAAGACTGTAATCATTTTTTCTTATTACATGTTTCCGTTTGTCACAAGAAGCATATTTTTTATTCTTGAATATTCTACTTTAATATATTTACTTACAAATTAATGTAGTAACTTTTTAAACTTGTGTAAGTAAATATTTCCATTTTTATACGATTTTTTTTACTTTAATAGAATTTTTTGACCAATCTTTTTCATTAGTATTATCTGGAGCATGTATAATTTTTTAAATTATTTCATTTCAATGTATTTTTGTAGTACATTTCAAAAAATTAAATGTAACTATTATTAAAATATCTTACAGCTGACAAAACAATAACAGTTTCTTCTGGAAAAACTTTTGGGTGGTTGACCTGCAACTTTAGTTGGTTGCTTTTGCAAATTTCTTTATGAATGTTGGTTGATAATAACAAAACAATATTTATACTTTAACACTAAATCATAGCCCAGTTATCTTAAAAAAATAGTAAGAATAATAAATTTAATAAAATAAAATAAAAATTCTTTTTAACTGATTGGAGGAAATAATTAGCTGGTTGATTGACCAGCTAAACTAGCTTGGCAAGAACACTGGGCATACAAGGAAAACATGAAAAAAAAATGTGAGATATTCATATTAAATGATTTCATTATTTAATGCATTTTATTAAATGTTTCATGTCAGTTTCATAAAAATCATCATATAAATCAGTTGCTGATCATAGAAATTAATGTTACCAACAAATAAAATTATATTTCTGTAATACACTTCTTGTCTAGTCTTGTATTCACTTTTACGAGGTCTATGATGGTTTTTCTTTTTCACTTTAGAAAATCTCAATTTTATTTCCTATTGTATGCATTTTGGACTTTGAGTCCATTATCAACTCTTTGTGATGTAAATGGTTATGAGAAGCACAGAAATGGTGACGATTGATAAAATATGGATGATGATATTAATTTACAGGTATTTGAGTAGATATGACGATATATATACATAAATATTGTTCAGGAACATTCAAACTAAACTTGACCAATGACTTGCTGAGTAATGAGCTTGTAAGCAAAGATATTGTAAGCATCGTAGTGCTTTACTAATTGGGCTTTATGTTAACTTAAATTTATATGTATCTATAGATAAAGATCAAATTAGGTTTCAAACTCAAATGCAGCAAAGGGCCAGTCAAATATATGTACAGGCTGTATTCCATACTATATCAGGTATAGGCTGTATTCCATACTATTTGGTAAACCAAAACATACTGTAAGTAAAAAAAACTTTAACAAAGGCCCTTTTATTACCAGTCCTTTACAACATACGTAAACAGTTAGACATTTGTATTTTTTCTGTTAATTACTGCAAAGTGTTAGAAACATTAATTTTTAGAAAAGAAATTATCAAGGCCATGGGCCAGATATGAAACCTTAATGGGCCATATTCAGCCAGTGGGCCATCAATTTGCAACCCCTGGTCTCTTGTGGAATATAAATGTCCTTTATTTATTCCTGTCCACCAAACATTTTTTCTTTTACTCTTGCTAATCATTTTTTCCAGATCATGTTTAATTTTATCTGTCTATACCTAGATCTTCCATAGGGTCTTTTTCTTAATATGTTTGTATCAAAAATTTTTTTGATAGACAATTATTTTCCATTTTCTGAAGTTGTCCATATCATTTCAATCTCTGAATTTTCACTTCTAACAAGGGGAGGTCATGACATGGTTGTCACAGATTTCAATAATACTGTTTATATGGATGAGCCTTTATTGCACCTTTGTTGTTCAAATCATGAACAAAGCACACTTTTCAAATGTTTTTAGGAAAATTAAAATAAAAAAATTCAGAGTGACTTATGAGTAAGTTTTGCAGAACCTATCATCAAAGACTATATGATTCAATGCATCCTTACTCATTTGTGAGATAACTGGTTTGTGTCTCAATGAGTGAGCTTTTTTCAAATCAGTTACAATTGTTACATAAAATAATTATAAATTATATGGATTATCTGTTATAATTATTTATTTTTATAAATATTTATAATTTAGGATTTATAATTATCTATTTATTTTCAATTAAAAACATTCATTTTCTTTCTTTCAAAATTTTTTTAGCATTTCTGTCTGTCAAAAAATAAATTTAAAGTATTTTACATTTAGGAATGTAAGAATATCCTGAACAATTTGATATTTTAAGCAATTAAATAAATTCAAGAAATTATTAGTTATTACTAACTCTCAATATCATATTGAATTATTTTATTGTAATAGCATACAATCTACACAATCATTTTTCCATGTCACTTCTCTAGTTTCTTATTGTATATTCTTATTTTGTAACTAATAAAACAAGCAGACAGTAAACATAAAGTTATAACTTAAGAATAATAAAATTATAAACTATAAAATAATTAACTATTTGAGTTTAAAAAACAAACTTTAAATTTATTTTTGACAGACAGAAATTTTGAATGTGAATTTTCTTTCTTTGAAAATTCACTTTCAAAATTGGATATTAAAATCTTGTTTTAATAGAAAATGGCTAATGTGTAGTTTACAATTATTTGGTGTAAAACTTGCAACTGATTTGAAAAAAAGCTTAGACATGAATCAGTGATTTTATTATCAGGTTTTTTGTTATTGACTTTACCATTTTTTTCCTTTACTATTTCCGACATATGAGAGAAAGTCATTAATTAAACACAATTTTGGTATAATGTACATAAAACTGATGTTTTCTTGAAATTTGTTAAATTATATTACAAAGCATTTATCTGAGCACATATTATCTGTTCATATTGGCAATCCTGATATACACACATGCAAAATGTTGTATCAGATGGCCATCCAATTGTTAAAATGCACCATCAAGAATTAACAGTGTTATAGTTTCTTGTGGTTGGAAGGTATAAAAACAAGTGAAATTTATCAGTGATATACATCATACTGAAGATGATGTTGCATCACTTAAAATACTTGCTTTGATTTTTTACATATTATTAAAGATTAATTCACAGTTTGTATTCTTTATAAGAATTGATATCAAGTTTACCAATGTCCTTTTTAAGAAATGGAAACTACAAAAAAGCACTTTTTTCTATTACTAAAGTCTAGAACAAGATGGCTAAAAGAATGTTTCAATTGAGTTTTTACTATGCTGTTGACAGTATAGATTAACTCCAAAGTATATAGCTCTTAAAACTATCTCATTTCCAAATTGTGTGGGATCTTTATTGTTAGAGGTTGAATGCAAGTTGTTACATTTGATCCAGTATAAGAAAAATGGTAGCTCTTGTGAACAACATTATATCTAGTTCATCTATATTTTATCATACACTGTGACTCTAAAGGATTGTATGCAACTAGCCAAATTATATGCTATTTAAGAAAGGAGTCACCGAGCACTAAAAGGAAATTAGATAAAAAATTCTATTGGTTATGTCAGGGATGTAAGGTGGGTCAATGGCCTGGAGGAAATACCTTATTGCAATGTACAGTGCATTATATTATTATTTTATTCAAACTTATACATTATAATAACATTTTTTAATACATCTTGCATATTTTAAGATTGTTATTAATGTGTTTTTAAAATGCATTCAATTTAAAGGACTTTTGGCAATAGTGGCATCCATTTTACCTAATTAGTCTGTTAGATTGAGAGTTTACTGTATATTGATAAAAAGTTTAAATAGCTTAGAATCATTAAAAAAATGTTAAAATTTGTTATATTTATTATACAAAAACGATAGATTTTAAACTTTAGCTTAATTATTTCAAACAGTATTAAAAATTTTAATCATCTCATTGAATATGTAAATCAATTGGCTTAAGACAAAATTATAGAAATGCAACTACCATTTCCTATCAGCTATTTCTACACTGAAAGTTATTTTTATATGTTTAGAAAAAAAAAACAAATTACAAGTACTAGCTAAAGTACTATAATTATCAAATTAATGAAAAATACTAGATCTTGTAGTATTTTTCAGATATGTAGAGAGAATCATAGTAGAAACTGTTTTTCAGATATTTAGAGAGTACTCAATGGAATTAAACCCAGATGATTGCCAAATTATTTTGGGCTATATTACTACAACTATTATTAATTAAATGCTAAGTGATTTGGCACTAGAGATAGGTGTCAGGTGCCATTTCTTGCTAAATTTAATAATTATAATTAAATTTATATTTTAATAATTTGGCTTTAATATATAACTATTAGGTTTGGATGTTTATATTTATGTATATATGTTACCGGCCAAACCCGATTTCAGGCCAAACTAGTTTATCCTATGCATGTCAGGATATACTAGTTTAGCCTAAATACTTTAGGCTTAACTAGTTTGACCTAGGCCGGATTGATTTATGTACTACAAATAGGTACCAGTGTAAAAAATATGATTTTGTGTAATTTGAAATGCCACCATAGTACACCTGGTGGTTAAAGTGTACCTAGATAACCGCAATGGTGGTGTTTTGGTTAGGTTTGTTTGGTTAGGTTAACTACATTTTTAGTAGGCGTTTCCTTTTTTTCTTTTGTTCAAGAACTACCGTGAATCAATAACTAGTGACGTTAAACAATGGGCGGCCTGCTGGTGGCTCCCCTTCGGGAGGAGTCCACCAGGAGCACGAACAGTCTGAAGTGCTGCCATTGGGGTTACCTAGGTACACTTTAACTCACCCTGTAAAAATAAATAAAAGATTAAATATTTTATATGTTGCATTAAGAAACACAAACAAGTTCATTTTTAATTTTAGTTTGACTTTAAAAGTTATTTTTATTATTT
>NW_019385258.1:246179-255644 GCF_000671375.1 Centruroides sculpturatus
GGTGTCCCACCATCTTCAACCTCTTACGTAATGGAAAGGACCCTCCTAACCCCATCAGACGCCCTGGAATCTATAGCATCCCAGTGAAGGACAACAGGTGCGATAGGAACCTGATTTATATAGGCTCCACTAAACGATCTCTGGGAGTCAGAATACAAGAGCATCTAGCCGATATTCGGCACGGAAGAACTTCCACGGCCCTCGCTACGTATGTAACTGATCCGGATATAGTAGCGAACTTCTCCCAGGCCATTCTCCTCCATGATTCGCCTCCTATCGAACACCTCAAATGGCTAGAGGCTATGCACATATTTATATCCTCCACCAACAACACGTGCATAAATTTTAAAGAGGAGATGCTGTTATCGATGGCCTGGCAGGAGTTAATTCACAACACGCTCTAATTCACCCATCAAACTATGACGGGTTAACCAATCGCACATGCGCGACTTGGATTACGTGAATCCATTCGAACCTACAATTTAAATTTCAAGCTTTAAACGACATGAACGATCGAATTTCTACTTATAACGGACATCGAACGTCTTTAGAAGCTGATTAGAACCTGAAGCAGAACCTAGAAGGGGTTCGAAAACGTTTGTTTTCCGATCTTTTGCATGATCACACCGTAATTGGTTCAGGTGTGTCGATTTTTTGTAAAAGGAAGAAGCTTTGGAAAATCAATTTTGTTAAGCTAGTCTGCTATACAAAAACAGTTTAGCACAAATTAGCTGATTTTGTGGCAGAAAGATATACATGTGAATAACCCTACTTTGTTCCTTATTCCACAGAGAATATAAGGTGTAAATTTTACTATTTGTAAGATTAACATTTTCTTAAATATTGTATCAATAGTTTTAATTGATTTTATTATTATTTTCAGTCTAGTAATTTGTTTGCTAATAAACATGGTTAATACATTATCCAAAGTAAACAAAGAATTTTATAATTTATTGATTGATATGTATATATTTTTCTGATGAACATTTTTCTCGTGTTTATTTTTCTGAGATTATTATTGTCGTTATTTTTTAATTTACGTATTCATATTCAAATTTCTTTCTCTGTATGTTGTAAAATAATATACAGCTAGAATTTCTTTAAACATTTGATTTTTGTTATGATTACAGTAAAGTTTTTGTATGGATTACTGTGATGTTAAATATATTGTGATAACACTAATAATTGAACATCATTTAAATTGAATATTGTTGAATTTCTGTAATATTAGTGATTTAAATTTTGACTGCAGAAGTCATATTATATTTGTGATCAAAAAGTATCAGGAGTAGTTCAATAATGGTTCAAGATGCAATTTTGAATTTATTCATCAAAATTTATTTCATCTCCTTCAAAGTAATTCCCCCACTGCAATGTACTTATGCCATCATTTTTCCAGTCCTTGAAACATGCTTTAAACTCATTTTCATGAAACACCTTCAGATCTTGCAGAGAATTTTGTTTTATGGCATCAATCAATTCAAAACAATGATCACAAAGCAAAAATTTTAGTCAAGGAAACAGGAAAAAGTTACACAGTGCCATATTGAGTGAATATGGAATATGCAGAACCATATTTGTTGTATTGTTTGTTGAATTTTTGGCCAAAAATTCACAAATGAGTATTGTGAGCAGATGCATTATCATGGTGCAAAACCCATGCATTTCTTTCCACAAATTGGGTCATTTTCTACGAATTGCTTTACGCAAATGACACAAAATGCTCAAATAATATTCTTTGTTGACAGTTTGGCCATTCGGAAGAAATTTATGATGCACACTACCACAATACTTGAAGAAAACAGTCAGCACAATTTTAGACTGAATTTGTTGTTTTCTTTTTGGTCTTGCTTCACCTTTCGAGTGCATTTAACCTCAATTGTTGAGCTGTTTTGATGTCAAACGTATAGATCTATGCTTCATCTCCCATAATGATGCATTTTAAGAATGATTTTCCTCAAGAAAGTATTTCCTCGGCCACTGAGATGCATTGGTTTTGGAAAAAGTTCAATATTTCAGGAAGTGGATGGTCTAGAGTGTAGTTCATCTTCAACAAGTTCTCTGCCTTCTTGAACACCTTTCCCACTCAAAAACTTGTGTTTGATAGTCTATCATCACCAAAAGCTTTTTGCAACATTTCCAATGTTTTTATAGCAGTAATTTTGTTGCAAAAACAAAATTTAATGCATTTTCCTTGCTCATTAGACTCGATGTTTTCAAAAATTGCTGGTAAAAAAATTCTTTACACAAAAAAACAAACATTTATTTGCAAACTAAAACAGACAATGATGTAGATTGCTGTTAGATATTGATGAGAGTTGTAACAAATGATGAAAAAATGATGACAGCACTCTTTTGCGTGCACGCAGTTTAAATGAACTATTCCAGATATTTTTTGATCACAGTAGTACATGTAATTTATCTTACAATTTCCATTTAGATGATTTATAATCTAATAATTAAATTTAAACCAGCTGATATTAATGCTTTAAAATAACAGTTGTAATTATTTACATTTATAGATTAAACTTGCAGGAGGTTGTTGTCTAATTTGTGCACTCCTGTGTGTGGTAATCACTGTTACAACAACTGTAGTTCATATGAACAGACTGCAGACTTTACATGAATGTGTTTATAATCCAAATGTTAAAACGTGCATGTGTGTTTCTGCTACGGTTGATCCAAATACTCAAGATGGTAAGTAAACTGTATTCTAGTTTTTTAATTTCAAGTATTTTTAAGCTTTCAATTTGTAGTAATAAAAAAAAAATATATGATTGCAACATGATGATAAACAAATTTCATAGAGGAATGTTAATTGCTAACTTATTACAAATCAAAGATTTTTAATAGCATATCTGAATCTTCAAAATTTATCTCAGATTATTGAGTAAAACTTTCAAATTATTATTGTGTGATAGTTATAATGATGGTAATTTTTCCACTGGCTTCAGCTTTGGTTTGATTTTATATGAGAAGAGATTTCATTTTAATGTCCTCTTTCTATATTGTCATCAAGAAAAGTAAAGTGATTGTTTGGCAGTTTGGAATTGGAGATAGTTACTTAAGAATTTATTTCAGTACAAACTTATTTTTTGACATTAAAAAATAGTGTCTTACAAATTTTTGATGATTTTTAAGGTTTGATTGATTGATTGAATAATTAGTTAGAAGCACCAGCATATTTAGGCTATATAGCAATATCACATTAAGTTATATAATCAATTATGTCAGTTGCAGACAGGTATAATTTACACAATAGGATTGGCTAATTAGGAGAGAGATAGGAAACAATACCTCAAAACATGCATTATCATAATGAATTTTACAGTCTAGATCAGTGTTCCGCAACCTTTTTCTACTTGCGGCACACCCATGACTCAACATGGCACACCAAAATGTTATTTCCCTCAAAAATGTATGATATGATACTATTAATGGAATTACATAATGCCACTAACCTATTATTATTGTTATTAAAATACATCAAACCTGTGAGCAAATTCATTTTACATATAATTTCTTAGAATACATAAAAATGCGTGGCTTATAATAAAGAAGAAACAATCATCTTATTTCATCAGTGCTGAGACAGAGAATGAAATACAAGCTTAAGAAACACTACAACTGTGATAAAAATATATAAATAAAACTTGAAATTAACAGAATATGTAAAAGTTCACGTCACACCTTTCACCATGTGATGGCACACTGGTTGCAGAACACTGGGGCCATATTCTGGTCACTGTCTTTGGTCTGATCTGTTACAATAGTAGGAAGATGTCTCATTATATAGCTATCTGGCTGAATTTTTGAATTGGAAAATTTATTACTGCAATGTTATTAGCATTCTCATCTTTATATCTACATATTTTAAAAGATGGCTTAAGTCAATTCTCTAGTTTCAGAAAGATTTGATTCTTACAAATGTCATATTATTTTGACACTGAAAGCACAATTTTGTTTTAGGTTGAATTGTTTTTCTGATAAACTGGGTTTTTGTTTAGAAACAATTTTGATTATTTGTGTTTTAGATCTTTCAGTTAACTTTGTACTCTCCAATAGCTAATTTTTCTCTTTGCTAGAAAATATATTTTCATAGAATTATACATTTTGGCATGATTATAAATGTCTTAAAATAAACTGACAAACTTTAAATTGGCATTGCAGATAAGTGAGCTTTTCATTACAAATATTTTTGGTCCACTTCTTAGATTTTCTTCAGGTATATCCTTTCAAAAATCAAATCTTTCTAGTAATAACATTCTGGAATTGAATGTTTAGAGGATTCTCTGATGAGTTTAACTTCAAAATTTTTAAGCATTCAATGGAGTGTGTTTGTTTATAGTTTACATGTTGTATTATATCAGATCAAATATGGTCTGCCTTGCTCAAGAGATCTGCTTTTCTTCCTTAAAGTTGATGGATAGCTTGGAGGTTCTCTTTATATATTTCCAGCAGTTCTAATTTCCTAAGTTGTTTAGTTTTGGGCATTTTTATATCAGAGTAGTTGTGGTTTAATTTTATTGTCACTGGTATATATAGTTAGGACAGTTGTCTGCCTCTCTTTTCTTTATCCACTTTATGCTCCAGAAGGCATTGCGTAAGAGATTTTTTCATAGAACTGATGTAAACATGGTCCCTACCAAATCTGTTATTCTTGAGTGGTATTTTATAGATCCGTTATGCTATATGTCAGCTCAATCCTTTTCATTGACCAGCAGCTTGAATGTATGGGGTTTATGCCTGTATGCAATTTTTATTGCTCATTTGATTCAATTCAAGAGTTGAGCCTAAATTAGATTGTCATTCATATTTGCAAGAAACTGACATTAGGCTTATCATCTTTTCCAGATGATAAATACAGGGTGGTTATAATTAAAGTTGCACTACTCAGACCTGTCTAAAGCCCATTCTCGTGGATGTATTTTGATGAAACTTGGTATATATGTTACTAGCTGTTATCTGCGGCTTCATCTGCACAGAATTTGCAATTTGATAGAAATAACCCTCCCTCAATACTTCACTAAGATTCTCAACATTAGTTGTTACTATAAAAACAAAAAATCACATCTAAAATAGTACAGTAGAAGACGTTCTTCAGGTTAAGCCTTAATCCTCTCCCTCTCCCCCTACGGGGGAATTTCAAAAAATCCTTTCTTAATGTGCATTTTCATGATGTACCCTAACTGTGTACCAAATTTCACCTCTAGGTTCAGCGGTTTGCTCTGGGCATTGATGAATCAGTCAGGACATGTAATTTTATATATCTGTGCGCTGCGTATCTCGCTGATCACGCAACTGCGCCGTGTGGTTACCTATCTCATATACGTACGCGTCTTGCCCCTCGCCACTCGCTGACACCAAAAATATAACGCTTATCTCGATCAGCAGTCGGCAACCTTTCTCACCTCACGGACCACTAGTCACAATTTTGAATTCCGCAGACCATTATCATGAATTTTTTTTTTTTTAAACGATACAAAATCTGTAGAATAATGATCATAAAAGTTCAATTTTACTACATTAATATGAAACTCGCATGTTTAATTATAACAAATTAATGCAAGTCTAAAGTTCATTGCTGTTTGTTTGAAACAAGTTTATGGATTCTTTGCGCTTTTCCACAAAAGACAACAATTGCACTTACAATATTGTTTATTGTTCATTATTTATTGATAAGTCACTTTGTTTTTGGTTTTAGATTTGAATAAAAGCCCCAATGAGTGAAAAAAAGCAACTAAGCATTTTACATTTCTTTCATAATACTTTGCGTAACCTTCGGCTGATCAATGTTCAAATTTCTCCATGAACCACCCAAATTTTCTCGCGGCCCATTGATGGTCCGCAGATTACCAGTTGCCGACAGTTGACGTAGATGATATCTTTTAATTTATATGAATGATCAACGGAATAATATACAGCCTATGTCCACCCTGAAGGTCCATTCTAAATATTGGTGAAAGAATTTTTGAAATTGGATGAGTAGTTTTGAAGATTACCTCCTACATCCAAACTTACAAACTTTACCTCTTTATAATGTTAGTATAGATATGGACCATGGGAAAAATGAAAATGCAAAAAAGATATTTAGTTCAAATTTTTACCACTAGGTAAAAAAATGGCACATGAAGAACAAGAAACATAAAATGAAACAAATTACGTGTTCAAAACACCTTATAGCATTGTAAGGTGTTTTGAACACATAATTGATTCAAATGGATTGCATATTGAACAAATGTGAATAAAAACCTTTTGCATGTTTTCATTTTATGTTTCTTGTTCTTCATGTGCCATTTTTTTACCTAGTGGTAAAAATTTGAACTAAATATCTTCTTTGCATTTTCATTTTTTCCATGGTCCATATAACATATTAATATATACCAAGTTTCATCAAAATACATCCACGAGAATGGGCTCTAGACAGGTCTGGGTAGTGCAACTTCAATTATAATCATCCTGTACATCATCATTGTATTTTTTGTATATTTCAATGTGAGAGAGGAACTTATGAATGATCTTGGCCTCTAAGAGACATATCATCATTTCAGCTAGTTCTCCAGATAAGGCCCAACCATAGGCACTCCTCTTTTTTGAAGGCAAACCTAGCCATCTAGTTGAAAGCAGGTGTAACAAACACACTAACCTCAGGTTTCTTCCAGCTAGATAGTGAAAAAGTTAACACAAAACAAACACTTTAGATCTATCCTCCTGGGAGAAACATAAGGTTAGTGTGTTTGTTATTTTATTTATTTTTCCTGGTTTGTGGAAGAATAGAATATTTAAACAGGAGGTGTAACAGAGCACATTGGATAATTCAAGAATTTGCTTGTGACATATATTGTTTGCAACCTTCCATATCAGCAGTCTCACAAACTGTAAAAACAATGCTCTAGTTTGATGGATAGATATAAAACTTTAAAATCCAGTATAGTGATCAATGAATTGTTGGATGCTGAACAAAGTTGTATTGCCTCTATTAGTAGTGAATTGGCAAATGCAAATTGGTAGACCTCTAAGTGTATGACTAGAAGTTAATGGACTGCTTGCTCCATTTTACAGGTAGGCAACTTACCTTTGTCTGAGATGGGCCTCAACTCCTCTTGTTTGTGTTTTCACGTGGACAAAGCTGAGGTATTTCTGATGAGATTACTGTCATCTTATCCGGTTTCAACACTGGCTGGCTGGATATGTGTGAACCTCTGGACCCTTGCTTGGACCTGAACTATGAAGTCCTTTCCCACAGCTTTACATTCAATATATATATATATATATTTTTATATATTTTTGCTATGTAGCAATGGAAGAGTTCCTTCTCATTGAGACCACATATTTATTCTTGATTGTTTTCAGGAGGGTTGTGTTATTTTCTTGTATCCACTTATTTTTATTTAGATTCCTCCAAAACTGTGTTTGCAAGTGTGCTTCTCTTTATTAAAAATTTACTCATTTTGAAGTATTCTTACTATCTAAAAAATTTATTTCTGAGTCTCATTGATGCCTTGTCATTCAGTCCTACTGATCCTTAAAATTCCAACACTAAGCAGGCACACACACAAACAGTAACAAAAGAACTTTATTAAAATAAGATCAGAGCTGTCGTCTACATTTTCAGGCTACATCTGGGCAACTCAACAAACTTTTGCACCTTTTTTTTCCTTTATTCCCATTGCCAGGCAACAACTTGTTTTTAAGTGTTGTCAGATCATATTCACGATCTCTGGTGCTGGCGGCCACAAGGGTTTCACATATCTGGCATAATGAGCTCCAGTATAATCCTAGGAATTGCAGGCATATAGATCTTTTTCTAAGGGTATTCTTGATGTATTCAGGAATGTCAATTCCATCCCTACAAATCATTGGGACCTTCATATCAATCTCAGTTCTTGGTCTTTGGAATTTGACCCATTAATTTCTNTAATATATACCAAGTTTCATCAAAATACATCCACGAGAATGGGCTCTAGACAGGTCTGGGTAGTGCAACTTCAATTATAATCATCCTGTACATCATCATTGTATTTTTTGTATATTTCAATGTGAGAGAGGAACTTATGAATGATCTTGGCCTCTAAGAGACATATCATCATTTCAGCTAGTTCTCCAGATAAGGCCCAACCATAGGCACTCCTCTTTTTTGAAGGCAAACCTAGCCATCTAGTTGAAAGCAGGTGTAACAAACACACTAACCTCAGGTTTCTTCCAGCTAGATAGTGAAAAAGTTAACACAAAATGAGCTCCAGTATAATCCTAGGAATTGCAGGCATATAGATCTTTTTCTAAGGGTATTCTTGATGTATTCAGGAATGTCAATTCCATCCCTACAAATCATTGGGACCTTCATATCAATCTCAGTTCTTGGTCTTTGGAATTTGACCCATTAATTTCTTCTCATATCTCCGTTTTAGGTCTCCTGCTATTCTCTCCTGTATAGTAACAACTCTGTTAGCTTCCATTAACCTATTATTATTCACTTTCTCTATACAGTCTTTGAATTTAATCAGATTAGTAAGTGCCTTCCTAGGGCAAATCTATTTTAGGAAGTAAGGATTCACACCCAGAGACAATTTGATGCAGAAGATAGACATGATAGACATGAACATGACATAGGATAAACATAACATATACATTCTACTAAAAACATCCAGTGCCCTAAGAAGAATTAAAACTAAACTGGATATCCATTTACTGATAACATTTTGAAGCTGCTTGAATCATCTTCAGACCTCATAATTTTTAGAACATATAATTGTAAGAGCTATTAAATTTAAAATTGTGTGTGACAACTTGTAGTTCTTTACATTAAAATTTTATAAACATAAAAATTTAAGAAGTTTCAAATGTACAAAAACAAAATAAGTATCTTTGTGTATATTAAATTTTCATATATTTTAGAGACAGCATTCTCAGAATTATGGATATTCAGTTTACTGGAGTATAGTATATATGTTTACTTGCTGGGTGCAGCAGGCTAACACGGTTATTCTATTATATTTATGGTTAATCATGAATAAAATTATTAAGTCTAGATATTTATTATTATATTCTAAAGTCTATATTAAGGAATTTAATAAAAGTTATGAAGGAAATATAATTATATAATAATATATATTACACAGTAGAGTCTCGAAAACTCGGCACTCAATAACCCGGCAGTCTGGATAACTCGGTCACATCCTGGCAGGGCAAAAAAATCCTTAGTTAATTAATTTTCATTATAGACAGCTATATGCCTCATAGAGTATTTTTCTGAGATCTGTCTTATCAAGTAAATTACTGTACACAGTATATTCATTAATTTTCATTTTCATGTAGTAAAGGCTCTATGCCTTCATAAAGGACGTACTTTTCCTTTGTTTAAGGGTATTTGGGCAGTTTATTCTCTGTTGTATTCTCAAGTAAACAATACATACAAGTACAGTACAGTATTTTCTGAGGAAACACTCGTACTTATTTTTTTTAACC
>NW_019385258.1:255708-290421 GCF_000671375.1 Centruroides sculpturatus
GGCGTTAATCGCCGCGGAACTCTGGCTGTCGGTAAGTAGGATTTTTACGAGAATATCCCATTATTTGTATTGTTGGCCATCCGAATAGTAATAAAGTATATTCTGAAATTCCACAGTCGAGAAGACCCATGAAAGAACTGCACAAGTATTTCTCTACAACGTGGGACGCGATGGACAATCTGTTGGTAATTACGCAATCTTTAATATTACTCGATAGCTATTACTGATGAAAACGGTTGCGTTTGAAGAGTACGCCAACAAACGTTTTCCGATGTATCACCTATACTTATGTTAAATATTTTATACTTTTGCCATTTCGCCCGCGTTATAATCAAAATTAATAATTACGTTAGTAAATTTCCGTAAGACCAAAATCTAATTAGGGTCGCGTTTGACGAGGAACGTCAACATTTTACGTGCGAGACTCGCGAGGCGAAACATTCCTGCGGGCTAGTCTATGGCAAATCGATCTCTTATTTTGCTTCTAGACGGGTGAAATAAACGAAAAATTTCTTGCGTCTAGTTCATTGATCGGACGAAAATCTGCATTAAATACCAGTGTTCGGTGCATTTAAACCTTCTATCACTGGCGTGTCGGTAATATTTGGAAGATGTAAAAAGTTTGGACGGACGAAATCGTCCTCGAGTCAAATTTGTCATAATGTCGTATTGTAAATGGAAAATTCGTAATTTGATCTTCATTTAGAAAGATGGACGGCTTATCTAAGGCGTGGAAGGAAATTTTCCTCACGATCTGTATCGATTAAATCACAGGTTTTCCCCGATACTCTTATGCCTGAGTATAGTTGAAGAAACGAAATCAAATTTCTGAAAAAAAACTGAAAAGTTTATTGTTTAGATGACCAACATTCAAAAGAGATGCACGGGACCGGCAATCGGAGTGGCGCTTTTGGATTTCGTCGTCAAGAGGAACATCGCCATTAAAGTAAGCGAACACTTTCCTCCTTCGTTCTATTACCAAAAACATAAATTAGATGCGCAGCGAACGTCCTACAAATGATAGTTTTCAACGGATTTATATAAATACAGTAGAGCGTCGATTATCCGAAAGTCAATTATCCAAAACGTCAATTATCCGAAAGAATTCCAGTCGGCAAATTTAAATTTTCGCCAGTGCTGTGGTGCTACAATCTTTGGCTATGTCTTGGGCTACTCAAATATTTTGCGTTTTTGGTGTTTACTTAGTTTTATTCTATTTTATTTTAAAAAATAATTTTAGATATTTTCAATTTTTATTAATAAGAATGAAAATATCTAAAATTATTAAAAATTAACAAATATATAATATCAAAGTCTTGTTTTAAACTTTTTATGTATATAATTGAATATATATGACCATCCACTGCCAGATGGAAAGAAACTGCTAGGGATAACTGAATTTCCTTCCAATCAATTGGCAATCTCTGATGACAATGCCAACTGTTGTGCATTGGAGATCATGGGTTATCAGCATGGCCGCAATGGCCATGCTGATAACCCATAATCTCCAATGAGTTGATTGCATAGAGATCAGGGAGTCACTTGTCACTGGTGGAAATCAACATTGATACGGTAGATGAAAGCATCAGTGATTCAGATGATTCAGCAGATGTTCCTATAATTGATAAGGACATTTGTCCTTTCTAAAAAGTCTAGTCTGAGGATTAAGTTGTGTTGCTTTTTCACAGTTGAAGAATAAGGAATTTGATGGGAATGACTTGAATCAGTTGGTATCTAGATGGTGCTTTGGCCAAGGATGTTTATCAGTGTTCCATCTACACTGGAAATGTACATTGATGTTTCAGTTAAAACTTTATGTAGCTTCTGTCAAAGTTTGTCAGCTTACAAAAATGGCAATGTTGACCAGGATCTGTATTTCTACAAAGTTTATGACAACAGGCATATATCCATGGCAGAAAAGTATGGCACCAACAATTGGAGGATTTTGGCAAGACAACTTATCTTCAAAAATCCTCCAACTGTTGGTGCATTCTTTTGAGGCAAGGACAACTTATCCTTGTCTCCAAAGAATGCCCAATTTAGTTTTTTGTCAGTCAGAAGCTGGGCAAAGGATCATAGTCATTGGATCTAATCAGTGCTGATAAGGGTTGTTAAAATGTTTATATTTGACACCTTTTTGGGCTCATACTTGATGAAGCAGAGTCCAGTACTCATTTAAGGGTTCTGGCATTGCTGAGGCAGCTGGCCTCCAGCATCTCTTGGTAGCATGGAATGTTGTAAATTGGTTGCAGTAAGATGGTAGCTGACCTGGATATGTTCAGTTCTACTGCTGAAATGCAGTAGAATTGAACATATCCAGTTCATCCATAGTTGAAGCAGATGGGAACTTGGTTGGCAGTGTGCCAGATGTCCATGTGTCTTAGTTTAGTTTGACAATCTATCAGCAGTATCAAAGAGTGCCTTCTCGGTTCTTTTGATGTTGGTTGGCACAGTTTCTTGGCCAGAAATGATGCAGACACTATTAGTTCTGGTCATTAGAAAATGGCATAGCTACTTTTTCCATTACTCCATTGAAGAACATCATCAGTATGGTTCCTGTAGTTCTTCCTAGATGATCTCTCAGATAAGCATTGCATTCCTTCTTCATTGAATCTGACAGTCATGTGCGGTAAATAGTAAAAAGTACAATTTTTGGCTTACTCTGATGTTACAGGAATTTTTGATTTGGCAGTAGGTTGAGAAGAAGGTTGTGGAAGTCATAACGTCAGTAATCAACAGACATTGAACAGATCTTTGGTGACACCCTTCATCAGATGTTCCAGCTTTTCACTATCTGACATTTGTGCATTGGATTTGCAACAGAAGGCTAGTAATGTTGAATGTGGGATTGGCCATCTTCTCTTGGTTCTCAAGGCATAGTTTAACATCTCTGAATGTTTCATGGACAACATTAGGAAAGGATGACCAGTTGACAATTTGACTCTCATTAGTAAACTAGCATTTAGCAATACTATCTAGAAAGAAGTAAACACTGTTGAACTTGATTTTGTTTCACCTGTAATGAGCAACCAGGTCAAAGTCTTCTATGTAGCAATGGACATCCTTGTTCCTTTCATTATGGGTTCCCAGCATTACAGGGGTGTAAACGGTTGATTGAAGCATCAACAGTTACAGGTTGGTTGATGTACTGCATTGTGATGCATTTCTGGAGGAATTTTGGATTCAATGGTCATGCTAGATTTTCTGTCATAAAGGTTCTGGGGATTACAGATTTAGGGTTTGTGTAACCTTTGTAGTTTTCTGCTATGTTGAATTTTGTTGGGCTTCTCATGTTTGTACCCATAACCTCCATAAAAAACACTCATATGTAAACACTATTTATGGGACATGGATGTTACGTAAAGAAGATAGAATAAGCTTAAAATAATTAAAATGAACTATATTTTTTTTATATTTGTAATACAGTAGAGCGTCGATTTTCCGAAAGTCAATCATCCGAAAGAATTCCAGTCGGCAAATTTAAATTTTCGCCAGTGCTGTGGCGCTTCAATCTTTGGCTATGTCTTGGGCTACTCAAATATTTTGCGTTTTTGATACTAAATTAATTAACATCTGAAGTATAATTTTTTATTATTTTTATATTTTTCAACATATTTATTTTGTTTGTACAAAATAAAAAAATAACTTTTAACGATACAATAGTCTTTGTTAGGCTTAACATCGACGAAAATTCAACGCGAAGCGACACGCAACGGAGAAAAATTTCGACATCGGATACGTTAAACTATTTTTTCGTACGAAATCAGTTATCCGAAATATCAGTTATCCGGACAACCCCAGTCCCCAATTGATTCGGAAAATCGACACTCTACTGTATTATCATTTACACAATTTTCATAATTTTATGCTCAATGATATCCATATTTTGTTTGATTTACAGGTGCTCATCGTTTCATTTTCAATAATACTCCTAGCTGTGAAGTGGTGCATGGAAGTTTGTATGCATGTCTTAGAGCATTATTTGGATTATCTGTGACTGGAATTTTAGTGTGTATATTTTCTTCCATGTTAGTATATCAATTACTTAGTCATGAAAAGAAAAAATTATATTGGGAACAGGTAAGAAATTTTTACATAAATTTATTTTCAAATATTTGTTACTGTTTTTAGTTTAAATTAATGATGATAAAAAAAACAAAGTGGCAAAGTTTATTAAATTATTTGTTAGATGCTAAGTTATGAGTTTGAATAAAACTTTGGTCCATTGGTATTTGAGTTCATTTATATAATAGAATTTTTTTTTAAAAGTGCACTTGTAATCTCAAAGTGTATTTGTATTTTGTTTAACTGAAGTAAAAATAAATATTACTGTTAGAAAAAAAATCAGAAAAAGAGATTTTAGTTTGAAAAAATGTTTCATTAACTCTCAAATTAGAAAATAAATATCATTAGAGAAAATTCATTTAAATAAGATATAATTTCTAATAAAATCTATTATGCCAATAACATCAAATATAAGTGCATTAAATTATTTGAAATATTCTGTACAATTTGGTTGCAAAAATGTTTTATTTATTAGATTTAAAATTAAAGTTTTCTTGATATTTATGAATTAAAATATTCATAAAACTGATTTTCAACTTCAGAAAGTTTTAATATATAATATTCTTATATTTGAAATAAAGAAATTTTGATTTAGTGAAATATATTTCAAGAACACCAAAATTTATTTTAATTTTTTTTAGCTGTTTTTCTACCATTCTTACTAATAATACTAAAAAATATTTTATTCTTACAATACTTTAGTTTGTTTGTTACGTAATGTTTCAGTTAATTAATTTTACTGTGACAACTCTTAAGATCATATATATATATTTTAAAGTAAGTTTTAATTATTTTTGTCTTTTTAGTTGGAACTTCGTCGCAGATTTTTATACCGACGTCAGTCTCATCATACATGTGGTTGTTATGAAGATTTATATTCTTGGCAACTTTGGGAAATGGTCGATTACAGACTTTTAAACCCACGTTATTTGGCTTCGAGTCCAGTTGGAGAAGAAGAAGAATCAAGGAATTTAGTTACTACTCCTTCTGTTCGTGGAGTTAGTTTTGGTGGAGGAAATCATCAAGCATCAGGATGGAGTTGGTTGCCCTGGCCTTGGCAAGATACAGTAAATCATAATGTTGTGCCAAACAGGACATCCGTTAACAATACTCGTTATAATCTAATGAGAAGACTTATATCTCGTAGTATTTGGGAACAACAAACAGTAACTCCAAGTTCTAATACTCCACAAGAAACTACAGTTCAGAATGGTTCACCAAATTATCCACCATGGCGTAATGATTGTATGCATGTAATACAGCCTAACTTAAGAAGTGGAAATGATGTTTCTCAAGTACGATTTGGTATTCGTGCCAGAAATTCTGCTTATGGACGTGCAGCTGCTGGTCACAGACGCACACGATCAAATGATGGTATATTTCATCATTTACACATGAATACAACACCCCTTTTTACTCAACCATATCCTGTTCAAGATGGTTCAGGAGTGGTCTCTTGTCATTTAAATTATGAAGTACCACGTTACATGTGGGGTCCTCCACCACCATATTCTCAGCCAACTTCATTAGAGAATATTTCAACTCTAGAAAATGGAAATGATGGTCAAGAAATTATAGTAAACAGAGAATGCAATAGTAACAGAAGACTAGATGAGCAATTGAACAGAATTAGTAATATTGAAATAGAATCTACAGGGACACCACTTTCCTCAAAGAGAATGAATTCATTGAGAGAACATAAATTGATGTGTCGCAATTTTTCTTCAGATGCCATAACAATTACAATTGGAAACACTTCTTCAAATATGTGTAATCAAAATGAAAATTACAATTCAGATGATTGTAAAAGAGAGGATACTTGTGTTGTTGAAGTTCATGTTCCTTATTTAATTCATAAAAGTGATGTTGTTTTTAATACACTGCCAGCAAGAAGTTCCAAGAAGAAGCATCATAATCCGTTTAAATCATTATCTAATATACCATTGTGTTTCTCTAAAAAATTGAATGGATTAAGAAATGATAAAAATTTAAGCTGCAATTTAGCTGTGATTGAAAAATGTTGTGAACTAAAGGAGGCATTGAACCATTCCATCAATTCAAAATGCTTAAGAGATAGAAAAAATACATTGTGCGATGCATTTTCATTGAAAACATTATCTGAACAACATCTTTGTGAAGATAAAAGTACTAATACATCTATTTCTGAAGCTTCTCCTAGTTCATTGAGTTTCCATCCAACAATTGTGGAAATACCATCAGATTTTAAGTCAAGTGTAATAATAGCAACAAGTCCATCTACTCCAGTAACAGAAAATATCACATTACCAAATATTATATATGCTCAGTCCATGCCAAATTTAAGTCTTTCTAATTCCCTTACAATGTGTAGTGTACACAGAACTCCTTCCAGTGGCAATACATCCACATCTCAAGACTTTGCTGATTTTGAATTGGATGAAGATAGTTCACCAATTGAACTTGGTAGCCCTATTAAAGACTTTTCTCAGTTTTCAGATGGGACAGGCCATTGTAATGGTTCTCAATTGCTTACTTGTGCCCATTATGTTGATGGATATTTTGATAGATCAGACACTTCTAGCGATTCTTATGGCCCCTCCTGTGGAATCGTAAAGTGTATAGACGACAGACCATTCTCTGTAAATAATTTACCCAGCCCAATTCCTTCAGATGACGGAATGAATGAAGACAAACATTCAGACATATTTTTGTCTGATTCTTCTAATAAAGAAAAACTGTGTGCACCACCAATTCAATTTTCAAATACTCCTAATAATATATCTCAAGGAGAAACATTGAAAGAATCTCCAACTATTATGTGTAATGCTGGAACACAGTGTGATTTAAATTCGCCTAATGAATTAGATTGTTTTTATGTGGCCACAGCCATTCGAGGAAGAAATCTAATTCCACTTCCACACAGTGACAAATCAGAAAATTTTGTAGTGACTGTAAAAGGTGTAAATGTTTAAATATTTATCAATCAAATGTTGTGTTTTTTGTTTATTTAATAGAATTGTATATAAGTTAATCTGGCAAACAAAAATTGATCTTGTTGACAATTTTATCATCAATTTAATGTTTTATTTTATCATCAAGATCCTGTTTCAAGTTTTAATATGCTTAAAGTCAAATCAGCTCAAAATTTTTCAATGAGATATTAATAATACAAATATTACCATTTTGATATTTGTGATTATGATGCAAATTTATATAGAGAGAAGATTGTAATTCTCAAATTAATATTGAACGTTAATAATAATTCAGCTGGTTGACTTTAAGTATAAATGTAAATTGATTTTATTGTTGTTAATATGTTCCACTTTTAAAGTGCATTTACAATTTTAAAAAATGTTACATTTCATTTATTAATTGTTTTGCTTTTGTTATTAGATTTACCAACATCCACAATTTTTAATAGTTTTTTCAGTGACAAGTGACTTTTTTAATGTGCCAAAATGTTTTTAAAAAGTAGCTCAGCTCCCAATAATACAAGCCCAGCCCAAAATATCTTGCATTTTGTGAGATATAAATGTAGATCATACCGGTATATTCTTTGGTAATGATGGAGAATAGAGTTGACGAATTATCATGAGAATTAGTGTTTTGAAAAAATTTTCAGAATGGAAAATATACTTTCAAGGTAATAATTGTAAAGGTTTTTCTTACGTGCAAATGTGCATTGAATTGTGTGAAAAATAAGATTTGAATAAGTACAAAATTTGTGTTGATATATTACTTAAAATGGTATGAATGATAATAAAGGAAAAAACAATTAGTATTGAGACTTGTTATTGTATTGTAAATTTTCAATGTAAAATACATTCACTAACAGTTTAATTATTCTTAAAAATATCTTATTTTGTATCATATTTTATTTTATACACTTTCAATAGAAAATTAGCTTAAATATTAGTGAATAAAATTTTTGTTTCATGAACAATTAAATTTGATATGATTTTTTGTGAGATACCAGTACACTAAGATATGTGGTCATGATAAGCATATTCTCCTTTATAAGCTTGATTCTTGGTAAGACATGGGAAAGAATAATTTTATATCAAGATAGCAATTACATTTCTTTTATTAACAATGTTTGCTAAAAATGTATGTTAAGAAATTAAAATACTGATTGTTTTAAACAAAAGTATGATCAGTACATCTTAACATTGTTAAAAGCATATATTTATTTAGATCTTTAATGTTTTATTTCAGTTTTCTCATAGTCTCTCATCAAATAATTTTTTAAACTTTAATAGAATTCAGTTATATTTAATAAGACACATAATATATCAAATCTTCCAACAAAAAATACCATTCATGTTATGTAATAAAGTGCATAAATTTTGAATTTAAAGAAAGACGAAATTCTTGTTTAATTTTTGAAATATTTTTAATATAATTCTGCCATAAAAACTTTAGTTCAAAATTTTTATTCACTAATAAGTAAGATATTTTCCTTATGCTAAATAAATTTTTACAATAATGCATAGTAGTTTGTATATAATAATGAAAAAATCTATCAAAACCTAAAAAAAACTTTAAAAAAGTAAGAAAGAAAGGAATAACTCATTAAAATTTTTAATATTATTGATATAAAGTTTAAATAAATTACTCAAAACACATGCGTTTCTATCACTGATTGACATATCCACATTCATCTAAGGATGGCTAACTTACAGTGGGATATGATTGATTCTCGTTAGTCTAAACTCTAAAATATCAATGATGTAGACAAAGGCCTTTGCAGAAAATTTTGCAGGGGGGCACAGCTTGGAGACAAAAATTAAATTAAAATTTTTATTTAATATATTTAGGTTTTTTTTACAAGATTATAGAATACAGTACTTTTATCAATACAAAAAGATAAAACATCCCATGATTGAAGGTGTATGGCCACCTATCTCAATCGTTTTTATGATTATAATTTGTGGAAGTTGACTCAATCCCAGGAAGAGGCAAGTGCTGTTTTTCCTCTATGGACACCCATGGATGTAGGCCTATCACTACATTTTATTTTTATAAAGTTTATTAACTCATTTTTATAAAATTATGCTGTCAAACATAATTATATTTATTTATTGCATGGCAATTGATGCTCCAGTTTAATTCTGTTTGATAGTCACTAAGGCATAAACTAAATAGTTGTATTTATCATTCACCATAAGAATGAATTTTATTTTCATCTGTCTTACAGTTCATGAGTTTTACTTATCTGCCCATTTGTGTATAATTTTGGAGGTAACAAAGCAATTTCTAAAATAACATAAAGATTATCAACACAGAACATGTTCCATTTCCTCATTCACTATCTGGACATGTTTTTTTTACTGTACCACAATCAGAAACAATGATCATTCATTATCTCATACATCACAGTACTAACAGTATGTATTGCTTCTTAAAAGATTTCATGCTTGAAATATAAACTTTATATTCCTAAGAAGATTACAAATGGATTTTGTGTTTTAGCATGCCATGTTATTTACAATCAGCTTCTTGTCCATGCCTGAAATTATTTAATTCAATTGGTAGATATCTTAAATATCCTAAATAAAATATTTTTGTGTGATGAATTTCTCAAAGGAAATAAACTTTATCGTAATTACTTGGTCATACACTGAATCGATTATGAAATGAGTCAATTGTACCGTTTTTCTTAAATTTTTAATTCTCTGCCCACGGGCATTAAGAGGGCAGTTTTCCATGCCCATCAAGGATTTGGCTAGGCTTGCAATGGGACACATAAATAGTGAGGATGGGCTCTGACTTATCTGATACAGATTGTTCATGAATGATTTCTGGGGTTGCTTGCCCAGATTCAACTTCCAGAGTGGTTGGCTGATGCATCAGGCATCTTAGCTGGCCATCCTCTTACTTCTCCATCGGTACTACATAGAAACTATACTGGTGCTTAAACCTTTATACATTGATTTATTGTATTTGATATTTAAAAAGTAAAATGATAAAAGTAAAAGACTATTAAAAGTACAGCATTATAAAATTTTACATAAAACTAAGTTAAAACAGAAAAGTTATGATTAAATTATAGAACTCATATAGAAATTACCTTTGATAAATGATGTTGGAATTCTGTAGAATGATCAAGAGTAATCAGAAATGTATTTCTTATTACTCTTATAATAATATCAAACTCAATTATTTTCTTTGTTTTTTAGCACAGAGAAAATGGGAGTTTGATATTATTAAATCTATAATTTGAAATAATTTAAAATAGTTTATACAGTAATTTGTTACAATTCCTCTTTTAATTATCTTCTCTTTCTACTGTATTCAGATTGACTTGTTTTTATAAGTCATATGATGAGATTGAAGAAAGAAACAATCATCTAACAATATGGAACCTGTTTTTATTTAAAAACAAGTTAAATTTTATTTATTTAAAAATTGTTTTAATTTTTCTAAAAAATAGAATACCAATATAAATCTGCTTTTTGTTTTATTTACTACTTGCTTATTAACAGAACTAATATTAAAATTGTAATTTTGATGCTAGAAATGAAAATAGTCTGAAAACTTTAAATCTTGAAACAGTTTGACTTCTTGAAATGAAGCTTTTTAATAAATTTAGCAAAACAAACCATGATTTCAAATTAATTTATTTTTAAATTTTATTTCACAGAATAATTAAATTTTAAAATATTTTGAGTAATTTATTCCAGACATGTACAAAATTAGTGTAAATACTAGTTTACTTTTTTAATACTGTATACAGTTATTCTTCCAACATCAGTGGTCTAAAATTTTCAAATGCAGCAAAGGGCCAGTCAAATAGATGTATATCAGATGTGGGCTGTATTCAACATTATTTGGTAAACCAAAATGTATTGTAATAAAAAAAAATCTCTTTTGTTGCCAGGCTGTTACGACTTACATAAACAGTTAGCCATTTGAATTTTTTGTTTAATCCCCACAAGATGTTAGAAACATTGATTTTTAGAAAAGAAATCGAGGCCACAAACTGCCACTTTGCAACCCGATTTACATGTGGTTCCATGAAAATAATGCATAAATCGAGCCATGGAAAGATATTTAAAATAGGGATCTGTTCCATATTCTCAAAAAACAGTATTTATTCTTATTAGGATAGAGTGTTTTAATTAAAGTTTTTTTTAAATATGCATCTAAGAGATTATTAATGACAAAAAGAAAAACAACTTTTTGATTAATTTTCATTTATTTCCATAAAGTTGATTATTTAAAGTTAAAAATTTTTCAACTACATTAAAGTGATTTCATGTAAATGGATAGATTACTGTAAAATTAAAAACATAAACTACTGTTTACACTAGAAATATAGTTTAAATTTTTTAAAGTAATTTGTTGGGATTTTATAAAATCTTTTTTTAGATCAACCATGATTAAACATATATATTATTATGGCATAAAATACCAAAATAATCACACCTCACTTGTAATTTTATTTTTTTAAATATAAGTTATAAGTCTTTGAGATTGGTTAACCAAAACTAGTATTTTCAGTTTCAGTATCATATATAATCAAAAAAGTTAATTTTTTATGATGTTTATATATGAATATTTTTCATTTTTTTTCACTTTTAAACTGTCAAGATTAAAAGTTATGTGAGAAACTTATAATTTTGTCATTAGTATATTGGGCATGTTAATCTTCACCATACTAACAGTTTCAGAATATGTATTACACTTATGCATTCCATGATTAATATTTAAACAACAAAAAATTCTTATTATTGAGACCATGCAGAAATGAATGGACATACATAAATATGCAAAATTAACAAATTTTTAATTATAACATTGTAAAATGTACAAGTTGTACAATACATTTTCTTACCATGAAATAAATTATAACATTTTAAACATATACTTGTTTCTAATTTAATAAATTATTTACATTTTATATTTATGTATACCTATATCTATCAAATATACAAACTTAACTAGATTTTAATATTAAACGATGCACCACAAGAACATCCCTGAGCAGCCAGAGGATTATTAATAATTCTGAAGGCAGAACGAATCAATTCTTCGTGATAATCCAATGTAGATCCTTTAATATACTGTAAAGATATTTCATCCACAACTACCTTAACATCGCCTTGTTCAAACACTTTATCGTCGTCGTTAATTTTAGTATCTAATTCAAACTTGTATTGAAATCCAGAACATCCACCTCCGTCTACACCGATCCTTAAGAAATGTCCGTCTTTAGCTACACTACGTAATTTCTGTATACATTTGTCAGAAAGAATAAGGGATTTATCTGTTTGATATTCTGTTCTTGTACTCGAAGAACAATATCGATTTGCTGTTTCGAAATTTCTCATCGCTCTCAGCTGCGTTCTAGCTATTTTAATGAATGATTTAGCGAAAATTACCATTTTAACGGTCGCCTAGAACATTGTAATTATTAAAGTAGGATCAGATATGATAAAAGTTACAGAAATAGAAAATAGGGATAATCCTAGAGCAGAAGACGAAATAACACATGTGACTGACTACTGCAGCGACATAAAGTTGCCAGCTGAGGTTTTTAAATGGCGCTAGATTCAAGCCCAAAAATCGCAACACACGAAAGAGTAATTAAAGGGGCTATAATACATTAAGATGTAGATAATCTAAATCAGCATTGCCATTTGTTCATGATTGGTGGCCAGGTGGCCGAGCGATCAAGGTGGTAGCCTACCTATTGTGTCCGTAAAATAAACGACTCTTGTTAACGTATATAATTAATTTTATTATAATCAAACGTAACTTTGTGCCTCCGGGACTGTCACTACAGCTAACTCACGACTGACCGAAGACAAAGGAACATGACAAAGATCAGAGGTGCGGGGGTCGCCTAACTAGGTCAACAGGCAATTCGGTGTGGGTTTATATAACATATACATAACACTACCGCTCTGGGGGACCCGGAAAATCCCCAGGAATTTTTCGGGGGTAGTCCATCCGGATATGTCGGGCCCCGTACCTCACCACCCGGCCGCTCCATTGGGGGCATGGCCGAACCCATAATGGGCTTGCTAAAAGAGACCCTCTTAGTGCCCACAGGGCGGAAAGAGTTTAAAAACGCTCATATTGGTGAAATAAGAATAATCGGAAGATTATTTCGATAACTGGATATTTTTTCTCAAGTATTGTAATTATAACTTTTATTAAAAGTTCTTGAATTGTTTAGTTTCAAACTGTTTCTTTAAATTATAGTAATTTTCCTAGTCGAACAAGTCTTTAGGAAATATTGGGGTTATTTTTGCAACAAAATACAAATTTTGTTTTTCGTCTTTTATTTTACAATAATACAATGTAAAGTTTATTGAAGAATTTTTGTTTTAAAAATCCTTATTTCAAAAAAACAATCCATGATCTGAAAACATTAGACAAAAATAGTCTGCAATAACATAAATAATTAATGTATTTTTTCACTTTTTAAAAAGGATCGTCTTGTTTTTTTAATTATTTTATTTTGAAATTAATATTGTCCATACGAAAAAAATATGAAACATTTGAAAAATCGACTATATATACTTGATACACCGGAAGTTTTAAGTTCTATATCAGTCATTTTATTATATGAAATTATATATTTGAAACGTTATGTTCTGATTCAATTTTTTGTGTGCTATTAAGATTTATTTTTTTTTATTAAAATAATTAATATAAGAAAATTTAACCTCATTCCGCATGTGCAAGTTTAGCAGACACCAATGTGACCAGACGAAGCAGTTTGATTACTACCATAGAATATTTATGTATAAAAATTTTTAGTGACAATAAAGGTAGCACAGTGAAAAAAAAGCAATATTGCAGCATTTTGGCACTTATCTAGGCCCTACCAAATTGAGCAATATTTATCCAATATGGCTAAATCAGCAATCTTTATCGCTAAATTACCAATAATGAATACCAGTGAATACCAAATTACCAATAATTGACATACTGTACATCATTTTAAGTATCCTAGTATCTAACATAGACGCGAACATCTATTTTCAATGATATTATTTAATTAAAACAAAGAAGCGATATACAGTACATTAAAAAGAAAGAGTTATATTTAATTTGAACCAAATACCGATATACTTAAGAGATTTCACAGCATTTATAATAGGTATGAAGATATAGAGGAAAATCCAGATTAGTCCTAAACTTATACAGTATTCTGATTTGCGCTTGCTACACTCTGATCCTTTGATTCAGATCAGCGTGTAGCACTTTTAAATTGTACTGTATTGGAAAAAATTATAAATAAAATCGTACAAATTATTTAAGCAAATAATAAAATAGACGAGCAATTATTTATTGTGATATCGTCAAAATGTCATGCTGCAATTTTTAATCATATATTTAATTTAATTTAATTTAAAATACTGTATATGCTCTCCATCTCAAATTAGTACTGTAGTATCTTGCCCCTGTACATCATACCTTTCCTTTAGCAATCGAGTGGTGCCGGTCATCTATCTAACTTCTTTCAGGGGAAAATTTTTGAATTGAAATAACGTGACTTCCGGTTTGCATCGGAATTTCGTATATAGTTAATTAATCGGATCTTCTATGGGTTTCCATATCTGATCTCGTCTTTTATCTAACTCCGTTCTCAAGATTAAGGAAAGACAGACATATGCACGACATAGGTCTACAATTTTTTCAAATTGCAGTCCAAAAATTTAATGTTATTTTAGTTTATTTATTAACCTCTCCCTCTCTCTCCCCCCCGCGACAGGAATTTCGAAAAATCCGTTCTTAGTGTATATTCTCATGACCAGGGCCGTGCGATAGATTTTCTCAGTATGATGCAAGTCTTCGAAATGCCGCCTCTGAAATGCCGCTTATGCCACCCCTTAAATTCTGCTTATGCCGCCCCATTACGGTGCCGCCTGATGCGGCCGCATCTCTGCATCATAGCACGTGCTCCAGGCCCTGCTCACGACGTGCCCTAATTGTGTACCAAATTTCAGCTTTCAACTTCTAACCGTTTGGGCTCTGCGTTTATTATGATTATTATTATTATCAATCCATCTCGATTATATTATAAGATTAAGCCATATATCTAATCTTACCAACAAAACAAACTCTGTTAGCATTAAGGGTTATGCTAAAGAACTCGGCTTCTACTGTACTATTTTAGATGCGGTTTTTTGCGTTTTTGCGGAAAATCGAACATATTTTTAGATTCATCTAAAATTTTCTAATTAGTCTCGGAATAGGACCTAATTCTTGCACCCGGTGAAAACGAGTAAGATCGGCTATAATCCAATAATATTAATCTTTGCTATCGTTACTTTTTGCCCGAGCAACGTCGGGCTCATCTGCTAATAGAGTATATATTTTTAGTTTACCGTCATATTTTATTTTCCGGGAATCCATCTAGAGAGCTCAATAGTAGAACCCATAATTTTAAAAATAATGATAATTTACAAAATATGATTTATAGGCTATATGAACTACGTGATAACAATATATAAACGGGTGTAGCAATTTCTGAGAAGCATGTAGTAATGTGTAGCAATATAAGTACCGGTTATGTAACCATTAATATTTTCTTTTTACCTGGTCACACTCCCCTGTTCTTTGCCGTGTGATAGATTTCTTTGTTGATTACGTCATTCCTATATACATACGTCATTAGGAGAGGAGATGAACAGAGCTAAAATGTTTGGATATGCTGCCAAGTCTTTCAAAAATAGTTATAAAAGATTTTTGCGTAAGTTGTTTTATTTTGATTTTACACGTGTTTGAAATGTATAAATTGTAAATCTACGATACCTTTGGCGACCTTGATTACTATAAAAAAATAATTTAGTTTCCTGTGTTATGTGTTCTTGTGTGTTTCATTTGACACTTCCCCACGTGAATGTTTATTTTCAATTTATATTTTACATTAGATCATTTATAAGTTGATCTTTCAATGATTTTTTTTTATTTTTAGTAATCAAATTATGAAATATTTGATGTTAAATTGTAAAAAAAAAATGTCAAAGTGTCCTATCATTAAGTAATGATAATAAATTGATGACAAAATTATATCATTGCTATTATTACTATTTTTGATATTGTGCAATAAGAATATTTTGCATACATTTTGAATATGTTTAGAATTGTATTATTAAATTAATGTGTGCATGTACAGTAGAGTCTCTGTAATTCGACATATATTGGACTAGGGATGTCAGGTTACCGGATTTTGTATGTATGTATACTGTACATACTGTACAGTAAAAAGTACACTTGGTTTTCAGGTTAGCCTATTGTATTAATCACAACTGTGACTGTTTTGCTGACTGCAAATGAAACAAGCAACTGGCAATTGACAGTATACATGTACATGTACAGTGGTCTATGTTCCATACACAAAGTAGTAACATGAAAATTTCATGTGCATTGCCCTGTGTTGGAGTGTTAGATTACTAGATGCATTAGACTGGTGAGTGACAGATTAAGAGACTCTACTATATTTAGATTCATTTATAGATAAAATGACATTGGTTTAGTTATGTAATTGTTGATATTTATTGTTATTTTAGTTTGAAATTATAACTACAGAGTTTTCCGAAAGTAGTGATATACAGGAAAATTTAACACTTATTAGAAAAAAATATAATTTTATTTATAAAATTTTCACTACTTGTTGACCATTTCTTTCTAAACACAGGAATGTGTCTCTTTACTTAAACTGAACTCTTGTTAACAAATCAGATGTTATGCACCTAATTTGACTTTAAATGTGTTATTTTAGATGAATGTTTGAATGTTTTCCTGGTACACTAAATCTTCAAGTATCCTCCCCAGGTCAGGCTTCCTTCAAAATCAAAAGTCACTCTGTTGGTCCATGATGACCAATCCATAAACTTGTAAAACATAAGAAAATTAGATTCTAACTTTTTGAACACCATGTATTTCAGTAAGCAAATATCAAACTAATTTTGATTTGCACTTTCCATAAATTTATTGTTTAGAAATGAAAAGAGAAAGTATTAAAATATCCTGTTTCTGTTTTGTTTGTAAAAAATTCAATGTCAAACATTTGCTTATTTTAACAGAATGATTAACTTAAATAATTCAAATAATTTCACATTTATATGTTATATATTATAGCTTTTGTATATGAGATTATTTTAGCCAAAGTTTTTTTAATTAAAAGTACAATGTCAACAATGTAAAATTTAGAAATATTTTTTGAAATTACAAAAAAGTTGCTTTATTAAATTATAAATTTAGATTCTCATGAATAATAGGGCACATTTTCTAATATAATGTGTACATATATATATTTATTGACAAAATACATCATTAATTGAAAAAAATCTGGAATTCAGGAAAATGGCATTTTAAAAGGAAAATTATTTTGAACAATGATATCTTTTCTAAGAAACCACACCTTATGTAATGTTTTTCTTGGTAATTTTTTAAGGAATTATATTATAGAAATAATAATATATGTATTTAGTAATCTTGACTTTAATGTGATAAAATGATTGTAATTTGACATTATTATAATAATTTTTATTTAACATAGTTTTATATTAATTTCAATTTCAAAACTTAAAAAATTCAAACAGTTAACTAAAAATTAGACTTTAAATAATTCAAATTATCAAAATTAAAAATATGGAAATAATAATAGTAATAATTTGTAAAAGATGTACAGGTTTCTGAAATGCTTGGCCAAATTTTACAGGCCTTTAGAAGGGGAAAACCTGAATAAAAGTCAACAACCATTTCTTGATCTGCTGCTTAATTAGCAAATTATTAAGCAGAGTGTAGTGACATCATTTCTATTTTTTTAATCTATGAAGTGTGTCAGTAATTAAATCTGTTTAATAATCACAGTTTCTTTATTAAGCAATTCAGATTTTTAAATAAACCCCTAGTTTTTAGATATGTAAAAGAAAATATCCCTACAAAAATTATTTAAAGGTTATGTATCAAAACAAATATAAATTTTTGAGGATATTATATTTACCTACTTGCAAGTCTACATTGCCAACAGTATTCATGCCTTGTAACTTTGTTTGTCTTCTGTTTCATATTTTCACTACACTTTAATCCTTAACGTGGTTTATTTCTTATTTTAAGCCATAGTGGCTGTTATCCATTTCATGTATGGGTGAGCAACTGGGAACTCATGAGAAGCCCAATGTTTCTATCAGGAAAGTTTTCCACAAAGACATTGTCCAAAAAGAACATTTGTGAACATTTTGCACATTTTGATGTATCAATCATAACTGTATTTATGTTTGCCAGCCTCAACTTTGCAAGATGCTGCTCTATGTACCTATTGTACTCTATATCCTAATTAATTGTGTTCTTACTTTCTATGATAAACATATCTATTTGTAATCTTGCTTATTATGTATATATAGTTATAGTTTATATAGTTATATATAGTATATATAGTTTGTATATAGTTAGGTTTTTATATAGTTGTATTTATATCAGATAATTGTTATACTTGATGTAATTATTACCTTATGTATGCATTGATTTATTTAATTTATTTATTTATCATATTTATGTTTACTTTATGTATGTATTTGTATGTATGTATATTCATATCTATCATTTATGCAAGTGTACTTCATATCTCCTGTGTATTGTAAACTGAGTGTGTATAACCGGTAATGCATGAACAGCGGGGAGGTCTGTACTTTGTTTGTACAATTAAAAATGATTGATTGATTGTCCAACAAGAAAGCTCTCTAGATGTTCATTAGCATCTTTGATAAACAGAACACTTTCAATAGTCACCATTGATAGAGGTAGAGGAAGAGCCATATCAACACTGGGTAAGAAAGAGCAAGTTATTGCTAGAAGAGAGAAGGATCGTAACACAAGACAAATAGCTAGAATAATATGTATCATTCATTTAAGTGGATGGTGTATTTTTCATGAATACTAATTGTTTCATACTAATCAAAAATAGGATTATGTATTTTGATTACATAATCAAATTAATCAAATTCATATAAATCAAAAATAGGATTATGTCTTGGAACAAACCAAAACATGTAGTTCTATTTTCAAACATTAGCCTGAAAATGTCCATTCAAAATAGAAGAAATTTAAATGAAGAGGTTCAGATGAGCTATCTTTACAGGAAGCATGATAAGAGAATCCCAATCTTANAAAAATAGGATTATGTCTTGGAACAAACCAAAACATGTAGTTCTATTTTCAAACATTAGCCTGAAAATGTCCATTCAAAATAGAAGAAATTTAAATGAAGAGGTTCAGATGAGCTATCTTTACAGGAAGCATGATAAGAGAATCCCAATGTTATTTGATTTGTTTCACACACAAAATGGCTTAACTTTTTTATTCAGGTTTTTCTCTCTCTTCAAGGCTGTGAAGTTTGGCCAAACATTTCTGAAACATCCTATATGGTAATGGCATCAATTGTCAACAGTTTAAAGCTGTTTTGGATTTTGATATTTATTATTACAATTTATAGTAATGCAAAAAGCAAAATTAAATATGAAAATAAAGTTTGTTCTATATTTGTCATGGAAAAGAATACATTTTTTTATTTGACCTTTGTTTACATTATGGAAAAAAAAATTAGTCAATCTCATGGTTGTTNAATTTTGGTTTCACGTGGATGAGATTATAACCATCCAATTGAAATTCAGGCGGGATCGTCCCATTTTTACACCCCTCCTGACTTTTATGATTATTCTTTAGGAGAGCTCTTTTTATCGAGCCGAAGAAGTTGTCACCATCTTGGGATTTTATAACTTTCTCTAACAAGTTCATGTCTTCGCCAGTTATATTTATAACAATAGGTTTGTATGAATCAGGGTCAGTAGACATTCTTGATAACCAGTCGGCCATATGGTTATCCTGACCTTTCACATGGTTAATCTCAATGTCAAAATCCGATAATTTGAAGTTTAGACTATGTACAAAAAGTCAAAAAACTTTTGAGTCCTTCTTTATCCTTTATACACCACCATAGAAGTAACAGCTTAAAAAAATGCTTTGAAGAACTCTTCTTAAACACTGATAAAAATTGGTAAAAAAATTCCACAAGGTTAAAAAAGATCAAGTGTCAGCCTTTCATTGTAGGTTTCTGACACTTCTACAATTAAAAACACAGAAATTCTTCACACCATCATTTCCATCCAGCTTTTTAAACTGCTTCTAGCCCTCTAGTGGTAGTAAAAGTGTCAGAAACCTACAATGAAAGGCTGACACTTGATCTTTTTTAACCTTGTGGAATTTTTTACCAATTTTTATCAGTGTTTAAGAAGAGTTCTTCAAAGCATTTTTTTAAGCTGTTACTTCTATGGTGGTGTATAAAGGATAAAGAAGGACTCAAAAGTTTTTTGACTTTTTGTACATAGTCTAAACTTCAAATTATGAAGAAAATAAATCCTGAGTTATCACAAAAATTGTAACTATATGCAAATAATGTTAGATACTCATAACTACCACTAGAGGGCTAGAAGCAGTTTAAAAAGCTGGATGGAAATGATGGTGTGAAGAATTTCTGTGTTTTTAATTGTAAAAGTGTCAGAAACCTACAATGAAAGGCTGACACTTGATCTTTTTTAACCTTGTGAGATTTTTTACCAATTTTTACCTGTGTATAAGAAGAGTTNACTTTTTCTAACAAATTCGTGTCTTCGCCAGTTGTATTTATAACAATAGGTTCGTATGAATCAGGGTCGGTAGACATTCTCGATAACCAGTCGGCCATATGGTTATCCTGACCTTTCACGTGGTTAATCTCAATGTCAAAATCCGATATTTCGATCGCCCATCTCATCAGTCGGCCGTTATGATTTTTCATGTTTCTTAAATATGATAACGGCTTGTGGTCGGAGTATACAAGTACACGTTGGCCTAGGATCAAAGGGCGAAAATGTCGGAGAGCAAGGACAATAGCAAGGCATTCCTTCTCGATTGTAGAATAGTTTAATTCGGCGCCGTGGAATTTGTAACTAAAGTATCCTACAGGGAGTAAAGTTTCTTCTCTCCGTTGTTCAAGGACTGCGCCAGAGCACTTGTCAGAAGCATCCGCATGTAAAAAAAAAGGTTTGTTAAAATCAGGGTGGGCTAGAATGGGCGGACTAACAGTGAATTTCTTTAAACGATCAAAGCTAACTCTGTGTGGCTCCTCCCACCTGAATTTTTCGTGCTTTTTTGTCAATTCGGTGAGTGGAAGGGCTATTTCGGAAAAGTTCTTTATGAATTTCCTGAAAAAACCTATCATTCCTAGGAAGCTTCTGACTTCTTTTACATTTTTAGGGGGTCTCATGCGTGCTATAGCGTCGGTATTCTTGGGATCGGGGCTGATCCCTTCTCCGTCAATAAGGTGACCCAAATAGCACACTTTATTTACAAGGAATTTACACTTCTTCGGGTTTAACTTTAGGTTTGCCTCGCTGATGATGGTGATCACATCTTCCAATATTCTCATATGTTCCTCGATGGACGAAGAGAATATGACGATATCGTCTTGAAATACATAACAATTTATACCTATGTGTTTCCCCAATAAACGAGACATGGCATATTGAAAGTACCTTCCACTATTTTTGGCTCCCTGGGGAAGTCTACACATTTGGTACTTGCCCCATGGAGTCGAGAAAGCGAACATGTGGCGGGTTGATGGGTCTATTGGGATCTGGAAATATCCAGATTTTAGATCTAATATTGAGAAGATTTTGCTCCCATGGAATTTTTCCAAGATGTCATCTATGCGGGCCATTGGGAAGTCTTGGGTTTCGGTTAGTTCATTGACTTTCCGGAGGTCTAATGTCATCCTTATCTCTCCGGATTCTTAGCTATGACGTGGATCACAGTGGAACTCCCCTCACAGATGCCAGCTTTTAGAAAATCTTGTATTAATGTTTTTAACTGGCAGTTGGGGATACGATACTGTCTCACATTTACGACTTTGGTATCGTCGATTTTTGGCCTGTGCACGAATTTATTAGTGCCCGTAAGATCTTTAACATCTAAGGAAAAAACATCACCCCTTTCTTTTACCAATCTATAAATCCTATCAAAGTATGGTCCTGTAATATTGGAAAAGTCTATCGCTCCTATGCTTCTTTCGTTGGTATTTACCCTAGCGGAACTTGTATAAACCCCATGATCCCTGTATAACATGCTCCTGCCTTCCAACGCTCCCTTCACTTCACTCAGAACTGACGGGAACTTACTGAGAAAATCCACCCCCAATATTCCATCATACTCAAGGTCAGGAGGGAGTCTTATACATGAAAATAACAATTCAGTCACCTCATATCCTTTGCTAACCTCTACCTCTAGGGCCCACTCAGAGACAGAGATATGTCCGTTGATCCCCCAAATTATCACTTCTTTTCTAATATAGGGTTGTATTCCGTGCTGGAACTCTAATCTCCCCAGTAAATCAATGTCCATTATCGATTTCTCAGCTCCCGTATCACACAGTAGTGCCACATCCAGATTCTGCACTGTCCCTTTTATAATTGGGAGTCCCTTCTCCGATACATCCACACTAGCCAGACTTATTTTACACTTGGGAACAGATTGCTGGCATTCACTCTGTTCCATATTTAGTTTAAATTGGAAGGGTTTCGATTAGGGCATTTCCACGCTAGATGATTCGGGTCATTGCATATAAAACATCGCCTACTACCCGTTTGCCTTATTCTCTGTCTCGTACGGCTATTCTCCGCCAGTTGAGCGACAGATTCGCACAGTGATCTTACTGTGGCTTCCAACCGAGTTAATCTATCGTTTTTCTCAGCCTCGGCACTAGTGGTTTCCCCCTTTTCGTCACACTCATTCTTTGGATTTTGTATCACGGAAATCGTTCTATTGCTACCGAGGTTCACACACTCATTTACGACCTTTTCTTCTTGTTCCGCCATCTCGATAGCTTCATTTAGTGTTTTAGGTTCGCTTCGGAACACATGCTCCCGGATCTGGGGATGTAGCCCTTTCATAAATCTCTTCATCACGACATTGTCACGGAGCATCGAAACTTGATTATCTTTAGATACTGTGCCGTAAAACATGGTATTAAGTCTAANTCGTCGTCCAGGCAAAAAGTGTCCTTCTCACCCCATGGGCAGGGCCGCACCCTGTTCACCTCGGTAAGCCACCAATCAGGACCCACGAAGTTCCCGCTCCTGATCGGGTGACCGGAAATGGTCATTAGCAGAAGAAGAAAGAAGGAAAAGAACAAAGAATCTTAAATCTAAACACTGTAACTAGGTATATACAAAATGGCGGACAGCCACAATATTTTCACTACACTTTAATCCTTAACGTGATTTATTTATTATTTTAAGCCATAGTGGCTGTTATCCATTTCATGTATGGGTGAGCAACTGGGAACTCATGGGAAGCCCAATGTTTCTATCAGGAAAGTTTTCCACAAAGACATTGTCCAACAAGAACATTTGTGAACATTTTGCACATTTTGATGTATCAATTATAACTGTATTTATGTTTGCCAGCCTCAACTTTGCAAGATGCTACTCTATGTACCTATTGTACTCTATATCCTAATTAATTGTATTCTTACTTTCTATGATAAACATATCTATTTGTAATCTTGCTTATTATGTATATAGTTTGTATATAGTTAAGTTTAAGTTTGTATTTATATCAGATAATTGTTATACTTGATGTAATTATTACCTTATGTATGCATTGATTTATTTATTTATCATATTTACGTTTACTTTATGTATGTATTTGTATGTATGTATATTCACATCTATCATTTATGCAAGTTTACTTCATTTCTCCTGTGTATTGTAAACTGAATGTGTATAACCGGTAATGCATGAACAGCGGGGAGGTCTGTACTTTGTACAATTAAAAATGATTGATTGGTTGTCCAACAAGAAAACTCTCTAGATGTTCATTAGCATCTTTGATAAACAGAACACTTTCAATAGTCACCATTGATAGAGGTAGAGGAAGAGCCATATCAACACTGGGTAAGAAAGAGCAAGTTTTTGCTAGAAGAGAGAAGGATCCTAACACAAGACAAATAGCTAGAATAATATGTATCATTCATTTAAGTGGATGGTGTGTTTTTCATTAATACTAATTGTATCAATACCATTTACAGTTTGTGCAGGCATTTTTGCCATGCATTTTTTTTTCCCACAAAGTACAGTTTTGTCAATGGCATTTGTGAAGGAGTATTAATCCTTGTTTCTCAGAATTTGCTTTTCACGGATGATTGCTTCATTCACTCAAAATACAATTAGGAATTTTTAAAACAGTGTTATGTGGACTCAGAAAAATCTTCATGCTAGCATCAGTCTTGATATCAGCAACAGTTTAATTTGACCATTTGGGTTAGAATAATTGAAGATTATTCAATTGGGTTATTTTTTCTGCCCTCAACACTTACAAGGCAAACTAACAGACCTGTTTGGGATGAAAGGTTAGGTATCATATGAGAGGTTGTTCCATTGGATATTTGACGTCAAATGTCCTTTATGCATGGTGCTTCAACACATTTTAGTTGCCATACCTTGGTAATGAGTATTCAAATAGATTGGAAGAGGAGAACCAGTAACTTGGCTTACATGCTTTCTGATTTAAATCCACTAGATAGGGACACTTAAAATCTATGGTTTATGCTATCCAGTTGTCAATGCACAGTTCTAAAAAATTAGATTGTCAAAGGCTGTGAAACAATTTGAACTTGTGAAGTTTGAAGTGATGTATATGTGGTTCCACGAACAGGAATACATAAAAGAAATTCAATACAGTAAAGTCTGTGACACAAATCAATTTTATTTGCCTTGAATAGGTTCAAATAATAACAATCCCAACTCACAGGCAGTAATTAAGTGTATATGACAATCAAATGTTCCTTTATATGATCAAGCTGACCAAGATGCGACAATATTAGTGTGAGGACTTATGACTTAACCTAAATATAAACTAAGAAGGAGAAAAAGAATAGATGGTAAAAATAGAAGAAGGGGAAGAAAGAAGCACCCGGGGATTTTTAGTCACGTGTCTCAGGTGAGCCACAGTTAACCAATAAAAAAATTTTTTTTATTATTCGGTTATTCGGTTTTATTCGGTTGATTCCTGCACTTATCTGTATTGTTCTCCATGGTACCAGTCCACCTTCCTTTCAAGTTTCTTTATAATTGCTTCACTCCAGATTCCTTGATGAGAAAACATTAGCTTTTGGAAAAATCTTCTCTGATCTTCACTCTTTATGTTACAAGTCAGGAGCACTACAAAAACTGACTCAACTCTATCAGATTAGGTTCTCTCGCTCTTTTCATAAGTCTTCATCGCCTCTGATCTCTCCACCCGTAACCAAGAGCACAACTCTACGATGCTTCCTCTCTCATTGAGATCTCGACCAAAATTGAGCCTTTTCGTTCTTTCGAACCCCCTGGATTTCATTACCTCCTTTGTCTTACCATGTCCGTTCTGAGAATTGGTGATCCCACCCGAGTGGAAAAGGATTAAGAAAGTTCTAGAATAATGAAGACAAAGAACAAAGAAAACACTAAGCCTAAAATATAAAATATATACAAAAACTATACATTAATATTGCTGACGGCCACAAACTATATCTGGTGCATTTGAGCATGTTTGACAATTTAATGGTAAGATGCTGGCATGTTTGCATTGATGCTCATAGATGACATTTTGAGAATTTTCTGTAATGTTCACAAGCTTGGATTTAATAAATAAATTTTTGGAAACATTTTAATATCTAAAAAAATAAGGATTAATTAAAATTGAGCTGTTTAATAAAGAAATTGTAACTACTAAACAAATGTGATTACTGATACATTATATAGTTAGCCTTAAAAAAGAAAAATGACATTGCTACACTTTAAAGCATAATAACTCATTAATTAAGCTACAGATCATAAAATGGCTTAACTTTTTTATTCAGGTTTTTCTCTCTCTTCAAGGCTGTGAAGTTTGGCCAAACATTTCTGAAACATTCTATATGGTAATGGCTCCAATTGTCAACAGTTTAAAGCTGTTTTGGATTTTGATATTTACAGTATTATTACAATTTATAGTAATGCAAAAAGCAAAATTAAATATGAAAATAAAGTTTGTTTTATATTTGTCATGGAAAAGAAAACATTTTTTATTTGACCTTTGTTTACATTATGGAAAAAAAATTAGTCAATCTCATGGTTGTTTACCCAAATTTCCAGGAAATTTCCATGTCTGATCATTGATGATCCAATTGTCAACTACATAAGTCAACTGCAGTTTTTTCTGTATAAATTAAGTTGGATAAGTGGAAAAACTTACACATGAACACTTGTGTGAATTATGGTTTATTTACTACACAAACATCACTTACAAGTTGTATTGTTGCAGCAACATCATAAGGGGTTCCTGAAGTTGGTGAACATTTCAAATGGTACCATCTGCTGCAATATTTGGAGCCAACATATTTTAGTTTATCCATTTCTGTCACTATATAAACCTTCAACACAACTTTCACACTTTTGTTCTCAGTGATCCCAACTTCATTTGTATTTAGTGATGCAAGAACTGTTATGTGTTTACCTCCTTAGTCACTAATTTTCTGGAAGTTCTTTCAGCCTTTTTATCAGTCTTTTCATTTTCCTCCTTTCTTATTCTTCTGTTTTGTTTGCCTTTGCTCTTTCCTTTTCTAATATGAACTTTCTTCATGACTTGGAAGCAATATCATTTGATGAACATTCTTTTCATTTATGTTTCTTTTTTGTAGTAATTGGTCATGGCTAATACAAATGATGAAGAAAGCCAGGAGATACGTTTCTGTGTGATGGTATATATGGAATTGCTAGAGATAGATTTGAATTTGACTTGTTTGTTTGAGAATTTTCAAAACTTGATGTGGCTCTGATAGACATTTTTGGCCTCTAATAGAGAATGAAATTTAAAACTCTAAAAACCTATGATCCAGCAACTTTTTAATATATGCTAATGTTTTCACCCGTGTTGAATGTTCATCATCAAGCAAATTAATAGTAAGATTTATAGCTCAGCTTGGAAGTTTTTCTTCCACACTGTGGGGAAGGAGTCAACATTGTGAAAATTAATAGTGGTGTTATTGCGAGTGGCTTTATATATTTCCACCTGCTCAAGATGTTTGAGAAAGGGTTGCCTGGAAGAGCTATGTAAGAGGCATGCACTGCTGAAGTCCACATTGATGTTGGGGTTGGAGGCGTAGATAGCTAACACAATGTTGGCCAATCCTTTCATGATGGAAGTCTGATGTTTCTTAAGGCAGATGTTTAAAGGGCATGTTGTAATATCTAGGTATTCTAAGTGGCAGCTGGATCTATGATTGTTGAAGGGGATAGTGTAGATACTGGTTGGAGGTGCACGTCTGACGGTCTTAAGTGTTGCGGAGGAAGGAGGAAATTAAAGGACTTCTATGGAAGGCTAAAGGAAAGTTATTTTTCTTGGATATTTCCCTGTAAAGGAAGGCTAGCTTCCTGTCATAAGTGACAGTCCTATAAACTGTGTCCTGAGTGTGACTTTTCGGCAAAGCTGAAGTGGTGAAGGATGGCAAGCATCAGTGGTTGATCACGACCAGCAGAGTCACACAACTGTTTATGGGCGTCAACTGGATTTTCCTTCATTGAGAGCCGCACAAATGTGGCAACTGTGAATAGAAGACCTGACATACATTTTCAATCGTGACCACAAAAAATGTCACAAACTCCAGTACTCAGCCACCATGGTCGAATATACAAATTTACAGAGTCAGTATACCAGAAGTCAACAACCTCATTTTTTACATATTAGATCAGAATTGATGCAAATAATTAGCTAAGATAGGTGCTTTGATAGTTTACCATTCAGAAAAACAATTAAGCAAGCTCAATAATAGGCATTTTGTAGAAAAAATCCACCTGAAACACAACCTTCATTATCTTTTAAAGAACTGACAATACCATACATGGTCGACTACTAGAAGGGGTGTTGAGCAATAATTTTTCCATCCCCATCAGTGAGGCAAACTGTTGTTCTTACATAGTAATTAAGAATGGGATCCTCTTATCATGCTTCCTTTAAAGATAGCTCACCTAAACCTCTTCATTTAAATTTTTTCTATTTTGAATAGACATTTTCAGGCTAATGTTTGAAAATAGAACTACATGTTTTGGTTTTGTAAGATTTAATTTCGACATACAGAAATTTAGTAACAACAGGATCAACAGGTATTACAATAACTTCCCGGTAATTCTATCCGTTTATTACAAAAATTAATTCTCGGACACACGTGAGCTACTATCCAACATAGAATACAGATACCGTACAAAAGTTGCTATAGGTGAAATCTTCAGCGAGTTCCTTTCTCCCTTAGTTCTCGTTGTACCTATCAGTCCTCAATCTTTTGCTTTCTCTATACCTCGTATTTCTATTGATCCACTCTCGAGTCTGTCCTTTCTATGTCTCTCTACCTCGTCGCTCCTGTTCCCTATTTATACTCACCTCTCTTCCCCTGCTGGGTTAATTGCCACCTCCGGGTCAAACGGACGGTGTACCGGTTTGGCTTACACTAAACAAAGGCCATTGTCTGATATATGCACAATATGGCGAACGATCGCCACAGTTTGTTCCAAGACATAATCCTATTTTTGATTTGTTTCACACACATTTCTAAATTTGCATTTTCTGCTTAGTTTACTGAATATTTGAAAATATTTGGAAAATAATGTGTTTTCAAGACTTAATATTTTAATATATTGAAAATCCAAAAACACTGGTTTGTGAATATTTAAAATACAGTATACAAAATTACAGCACTAATTATAAATAAATAAATTTTTAATTTTTAATTTATTTATAATTGAAGTGTGTAATGCCATAATGTTGTAAATGCCAAAATCTTTTTAGAAGAGGTAAAAAAAACACTTCTTCCAGTAAATGAATACATTTCAATTTTACAATAAAATAGAATTGTGTACAGGCACAATGAAGTGACGTTTTTTTCAACACTGGGCTAGTTGAATCTTTTATTTAGTTAGAACGTTTTTTCCATACATCAACGTTTCGGGCATCAGCCCCTCTTCAGCTAACTAAATATATATAAAAATATTTAACAGGACACAAATAAAAACCAAAAAACTCNATGTTTAAAGGGCATGTTGTAATATCTAGGTATTCTAAGTGGCAGCTGGATCTATGATTGTTGAAGGGGATAGTGTAGATACTGGTTGGAGGTGCACGTCTGACGGTCTTAAGTGTTGCGGAGGAGGGAGGAAATTAAAGGACTTCTACGGAAGGCTAAAGGAAAGTTATTTTTCTTGGATATTTCCCTGTAAAGGAAGGCTAGCTTCCTGTCATAAGTGACAGTCCTATAAACTGTGTCCTGAGTGTGACTTTTTGGCAAAGCTGAAGTGGTGAAGGATGGCAAGCATCAGTGGTTGATCATGACCAGCAGAGTCACACAACTGTTTATGGGCGTCAACTGGATTTTCCTTCATTGAGAGCTGCACAAATGTGGCAACTGTGAATAGAAGACCTGACATGCATTTTCAATCGTGGCCACAAAAAATGTCACAAACTCCAGTACTCAGTCACCATGGTCGAATATATAAATTTACAAAGTCAGTATACCCAGAAGTCAACAACCTCATTTTTTACATATTAGATCAGAATTGATGCAAATAATTAGCTAAGATAGGTGCTTTGATAGTTTACCATTCAGAAAAACAATTAAGCAAGCTCAATAATAGGCATTTTGTAGAAAAAATGCACCTGAAACACAACCTTCAATATCTTTTAAAGAACTGACAATACCATACATGGTCGACTACTAGAAGGGGTGTTGAGCAATAATTTTTCCATCCCCGTCAGTGAGGCAAACTGTTGTTCTTACATAGTAATTAAGAATGGGATCCTCTTATCATGCTTCCTTTAAAGATAGCTCACCTAAACCTCTTCATTTAAATTTTTTCTATTTTGAATGGACATTTTCAGGCTAATGTTTGAAAATAGAACTACATGTTTTGGTTTGTTCCAAGACATAATCCTATTTTTGATTTGTTTCACACAAATTTCTAAATGTGCATTTGCTGCTTAGTTTACTGAATATTTGAAAATAAAACACAAACACTGAACCAATTTACGGTGTGGAACGATCGAGTAAACATAAAAAACAAACGTTTTCGAACCACACCGTAAATTGGTTCAGTGTTTGTGTTTGATATATAGGTGTGGTGAGTAGTGAGTTTTTGTATTTGAAAATATTTGGAAAATAATGTGTTTTCAAGACTTAATATTTTACTATATTGAAAATCCAAAAACACTGGTTTGTGAATATTTAAAATACAGTATACAAAATTACAGCACTAATTATAAATAAATAAATTTTTAATTTTTTTTTAGAANTTACAAAAATTAATTCTCGGACACACGTGAGCTACTATCCAACATAGAATACAGATACCGTACAAAAGTTGCTATAGGTGAAATCTTCAGCGAGTTCCTTTCTCCCTTAGTTCTCGTTGTCCCTATCAGTCCTCGGTCCTTTGCTTTCTCTATACCTCGTATTTCTATCGATCCACTCTCGAGTCTGTCCTTTCTATGTCTCTCTACCTCGTCACTCCTGTTCCCTATTTATACTCACATCTCTTCCCCTGCTGGGTTAATTGCCTCCTCCAGGTCAAACGGACGGTGTACCGGTTTGGCTTACACTAAACAAAGGCCATTGTCTGATATATGCACAATATGGTGAACAATCGCCACATATGTCCCCCCTAAAAATCACTTTCTGTGATGCAATCGGCGAAAGTCTATTTTTCTACCCCGGAGATTGTAACCATGAGTAGGTTGGTCACAATTATCAGAGTGGTTCACTTCTTGATCAGAGATTCTTCTAATCTGTGTGTCTCCCAACCTATATTGTACAGCTGGGACATATGGGATATCAGCTATATCGTCGTCATCCCCACATTCATTGGATTCGCGTTTTCGTGTTTTCCTGGTTTTATTTGGGAAGATCACACTCGTAAAACACGGTTTCATATGGTCAATGTACACAATACTCCTTTCACCTCTGGACCCTCCTTCAATTTCAACGTTCACGGGTCCCAGGATGCGAGTAATTCGATAAGGGCCCATATATTTAGGGGGAAAATTTTCCATGCCTAGCTCCTTTTGCTTTCAAGAGCCACACCCTTTGCCCTATGTTAAACTTGCGTGAGCTTTTGCGTTTATTCTGTTTCTCTCTATTACTTTGGTTCTTCTCACGACTCAATTCGTACGCAGTGTCCCGGATGACTCTTAATTGCCTTATTAAGAACTCTCGATGGTTGTCAGGGTCCTTATTATCTTGAAAGTCACTAGACGGCAGAGTTTGCGGGAACCTTGGGTCGAATCCGTAAAGAAGGAAAGCGGGGGACTCATTTGTCGAAGAGTGGGTTGCAACATTATATGCAAATAATGCCGGGCGCACAAATTGGTCCCACTTAGCATTATCTCCGTCCGATATACGAGCGATGACATTTACAATGGATTTGTTGACCCGCTCACAGATGGAGTTCGAACAGGGTCTATATGCGGTAGTGACATTTCTCTTGATCTCTAGTACCCTGCACATATCCTTGAATAGAGAAGACGTAAAATTTGCCCCCAATCAGAAATAACTACTTGCGGGCAGCCATAGCGACAAATAATGGTGTCGAATATAGCATTAGCTATCGAATTAGCCGACTGGTCAGGTAGGGGAGTAGCCTCAGTGAAATGGGTAAACATATCAATCATGACAAGGATGTATCGGTTCCCTCCACGTGTAATTGTGAGGGGGCCTATTATGTCGACAGATATCTTTTGGAAAGGATATTTTGCGACTTCAGTCTCCTGGAACGGGGCTTTGCCTTGGTGAAGGTTGTGCATTTGGCATTCTCTATAATGTTCTATATACTGTTTTATGATTTTATTCATCCCACGGAAGTAATAGTACCGGCTAATAAGTTTCCTTGTCTTATCCCATCCCCAATGTCCTGCTAGAGGGTTATTATGAAAATTCCGTACGACATCCTGTATGGCATCTTTACCGACACAAGTTCTTCTTGTTTCGCCTATCCCGTATAATTTTGGTTTCACGTGGATGAGATTATAACCATCCAATTGAAATTCAGGCGGGATCGTCCCATTTTTACACCCCTCCTGACTTTTATGATTATTCTTTAGGAGAGCTCTTTTTATCGAGCCGAAAAAGTTGTCGCCGTCTTGGGATTTTATAACTTTTTCTAACAAATTCGTGTCTTCGCCAGTTGTATTTATAACAATAGGTTCGTATGAATCAGGGTCGGTAGACATTCTCGATAACCAGTCGGCCATATGGTTATCCTGACCTTTCACGTGGTTAATCTCAATGTCAAAATCCGATATTTCGATCGCCCATCTCATCAGTCGGCCGTTATGATTTTTCATGTTTCTTAAATATGATAACGGCTTGTGGTCGGAGTATACAAGTACACGTTGGCCTAGGATCAAAGGGCGAAAATGTCGGAGAGCAAGGACAATAGCAAGGCATTCCTTCTCGATTGTAGAATAGTTTAATTCGGCGCCGTGGAATTTGTAACTAAAGTATCCTACAGGGAGTAAAGTTTCTTCTCTCCGTTGTTCAAGGACTGCGCCAGAGCACTTGTCAGAAGCATCCGCATGTAAAAAAAAAGGTTTGTTAAAATCAGGGTGGGCTAGAATGGGCGGACTAACAGTGAATTTCTTTAAACGATCAAAGCTAACTCTGTGTGGCTCCTCCCACCTGAATTTTTCGTGCTTTTTTGTCAATTCGGTGAGTGGAAGGGCTATTTCGGAAAAGTTCTTTATGAATTTCCTGAAAAAACCTATCATTCCTAGGAAGCTTCTGACTTCTTTTACATTTTTAGGGGGTCTCATGCGTGCTATAGCGTCAGTATTCTTGGGATCGGGACTGATCCCTTCTCCGTCAATTAGGTGACCCAAAAAATATATCAGCACAAAACCTTTCTCACTAATTTCTAGCCTTATTAACAGGAGTACTAGAAATTAGTGAGAAAGGTTTTGTGCTGATATATTTTTTAGAAATAGTTCTAGCTACATATGCATAGTAGGTGACCCAAATAGCACACTTTGTTTACAAGGAATTTACACTTCTTCGGGTTTAACTTTAGGTTTGCCTCGCTGATGATGGTGATCACATCTTCCAATATTCTCATATGTTCCTCGATGGACGAAGAGAATATGACGATATCGTCTTGAAATACATAACAATTTATACCTATGTGTTTCCCCAATAAACGAGACATGGCATATTGAAAGTACCTTCCACTATTTTTGGCTCCCTGGGGAAGTCTACACATTTGGTACTTGCCCCATGGAGTCGAGAAAGCGAACATGTGGCGGGTTGATGGGTCTATTGGGATCTGGAAATATCCAGATTTGAGATCTAATATTGAGAAGATTTTGCTCCCATGGAATTTTTCCAAGATGTCGTCTATGCGGGCCATTGGGAAGTCTTGGGTTTCGGTTAGTTCATTGACTTTCCGGAGGTCTAATGTCATCCTTATCTCTCCGGATTCCTTAGCTATTACGTGGATAGGGGAGTTCCACGGTGATGAGCTCTCCTCACAGATGCCAGCTTTTAGAAAATCTTGTATTAATGTTTTTAACTTACTCAAATGGCAGTTGGGGATACGATACTGTCTCACATTTACGACTTTGGTATCGTCGATTTTTGGCCTGTGCACGAATTTATTAGTGCCCGTAAGATCTTTAACATCTAAGGAAAAAACATCACCTCTTTCTTTTACCAATCTATAAATCCTATCAAAGTATGGTCCTGGAATATTGGAAAAGTCTATCGCTCCTATGTTTCTTTCGTTGGTATTTACCCTGGCGGAACTTGTATAAACCCCATGATCCCTGTATAACATGCTCCTGCCTTCCAACGCTCCCCTCACTTCACTCAGAATTGACGGGAACTTACCGAGAAAATCCACCCCCAATATTCCGTCATACTCAAGGTCAGGAGGGAGTCTTATACATGAAAATAACAAATCAGTCACCTCATATCCTTTGCTAACCTCTACCTCTAGGGCCCACTCAGAGACAGAGATATGTCCGTTGATCCCCCGAATTCTCACTTCTTTTCTAATATAGGGTTGTATTCCGTGCTGGAACTCTAATCTCCCCAGTAAATCCATGTCCATTATCGATTTCTCAGCTCCCGTATCACACAATAGTGCCACATCCAGATTCTGCATTGTCCCTTTTATAATCGGGAGTCCCTTCTCAGATACATTCACACTAGCCAGACTTATTTTACACTTGGGAACAGATTGCTGGCATTCACTCTGTTCCATATTTAGTTTAAATTGGAAGGGTTTCGCTTAGGGCATTTTCGCGCTAGATGATTCGGGTCATTACATATAAAACATCGCCTACTACCCGTTTGCCTTATTCTCTGTCTCGTACGGCTATTCTCCGCCAGTTGAGCGACAGATTCGCACAGTGATCTTACTGTGGCTTCCAACCGAGTTAATCTATCGTTTTTCTCAGCCTCGGCACTAGTGGTTTCCCCCTTTTCGTCACACTCATTCTTTGGATTTTGTATCACGGAAATTGTTCTATTGCTACCGATGTTCCCACACTCATTTACGACTTCTTCTTCCCGTTCCGCAATCTCGATAGCTTCGTTTAGCGTTTTAGGTTCGCTGCGGA
>NW_019385258.1:295902-298978 GCF_000671375.1 Centruroides sculpturatus
ACTAGTATAACTTACGGCACATAGTGCTATATGCAAATTGTCGGATCAGTCGACGAGGTGGCAAAAAAAGACTTTTGAAATTTGTAAGTTTTAGTTTTTTAAAATCTGCAGAGTTTATCTTGTTTATGTGATAAAATGTAGAAAAGGTTTTGTTTTTAACCTGTATAGTTAAAATTGTGATAAAAAATTGATATTGAAAATGTTAAAAAAACCTAAGTGTAGTCTGATTTCTACTGTATGTGCAGTGTCCATGCTGAAATGAGGTATGGTTTACAAAGAATTTATGTGAGTTTTTTGGTTTTTATTTGTGTCCTGTTAAATATTTTTATATATATTTAGTTAGCTGAAGAGGGGCTGATGCCCGAAACGTTGATGTATGGAAAAAACGTTCTAACTAAATAAAAGATTCAACTAGCCCAGTGTTGAAAAAAATGTCACTTCATTGTGCCTGTACACAATAAGCAAATGCAACATGGTTTCGACAACATCAATAAAATAGAAAAAAATACTCTAGATTACAAATTCTCTGGAATATCAAAATGATGTAAATATAAGCTGTAACATTTTAGATGCAAAAAGTCACACGACTTGCACTTCAAACGTTATGGCTTCACATAAATTCAACTTTAAAATACAGCCACTTATAGTACCACTATTGCCACAATATTGTTTTGCAGCAGAAAACATTGCATTTAGAATTCAATTCTTCAATAAAACATTTAGAAAAATTCTAATTAGAGAAAAATGCAATTTTTCTTTTTTGCCAATAAGTAAATTACAATTGTCCTTTTTCTGATATATTAACTGGAAATTGAAATATTTTCTTTAACAATTTAACAATTGAAGCATGCAATGCCATAATTCTCTAGACTACACAGTTTTTTGCCATAAACNTTTATTAGCTTACATACACCCGACTTCGATTTTACACAAATTGTGAAATTATACCCTGACTTACGCGGTTATCGCTCGGTCCCACTTATCATGTAAGTTCGGGGTATTACTGTACACATATTATAGCCCAATATAATCTGGCAGATCATTTGGTCTTAATCAAAAATCAGATAAATGGATGATTGTATGTAAAAAGAGAATTGAATTGTTTTTCAAGCCATGTTAAGTCAAAATTATGTAAAAAAAAAAAAATGCATGTAAAAACAGAATTGTGTGTGTATACAGACTTGAAATAAACAATAAATGTGATAGTGAGTCACTTTGAAAAATTTTTCTTCTAGTATTGACTATGCATACTACTGCTGCTCTAACTATCAGCTCAATTTTCTGTTGATTCATGGCTTTTTTGACAAACTTTCTAATGTTTTTTTTCTGACTTTTATTACTACCCAGCATTATTATTATATAGTGTTGTTAGAATGTATCCTAGATGGCATATATACCAGTGTCTAGTACTGTCAGACCAAAGTCAAAGCATAACTACAGAAAACAAATGTTTTGTTTACATGCTGTTTGTGTATATATATGTGTTTAAGAATTCCCTGACTATATGACACGTTTAGAATGGCAGCCTTTTTTTATAGTGATGTAGGTTCTATTGTGTCCTTAATGTTTTGAGACTTGTGTAATGTATGTAGTATGATGCATGTGCAAGAAAGGACTATTGTCCATTTTCTATAAACACAATATTTTATGGGCAAGTTATTACTATTTACTAATTTTTCAATGTATTTTGTATGTTTTGGGTGTTTGGTACGGCTATGTGTATAATGTATGTGATTTTGTTTTGTTTGTCACTGTGCAAATATTTTTTTGTTGTAATTTAGTCTTAAATATTTTCCCTATTGAAATTTTAAGTATTACATTATACATTTTAATATTTAAAAAATTTATGCTGAAAATTTATACTTTGGTTTTATTTTTTCAAAGCATTTCAAAGTAACTCAAGAAAATGGCAATTTTCAGCACTTGTTCACTTTTCAACTGATTCATCTTCTGATGTGAAGTCTAAATTGCAAAATGAGAAAGGAGAGATGTAATTTTTCTCTATACATTAATAATTAAATATTTAATTAATAAAATTGAGTAAACAGTTATTTATTTTTAATAACTTAAAATTTTTTAGAGTTAGTAAATCTCCAAAGACAGGCATTTTGTTATTAAACATGGGTGGACCAGGCTCTTTGAATGAGGTACAAGATTTTCTAGAAAGATTGTTCACTGATGAAGATATTATGTCATTACCAATGCAAAAGTAAGAATATATAATTATTAATAGCTCTACTCTCATATATATACAAATACTGTATACTCTCATAGCCTTCAATTTTTATACCTGAGTAATAATATAGTGCTATAGAAAAATGTTTAATTTAAATATCATTGTGAAATAAAATAAGTTTTGTTAATATTTATACAAATTATTTTAATATTAACGTAAAACCTAGATGTTTTTAAATTTAAAATATTTTTGTAATTGCTATTGTAGTACCGTAGCATACCGAAATAAGTTAACGAAGGGGGTAAGGAAAAAAAAAAAACAGCACGAATTAACAAGACACTAAACAGATTTAATTAGACAAGGATGTACATCTGAGGTTCACTTACAATTGAATTCTCGATGGGGCTTTCGTAGCCCTTTCAGTCTGACAAGAAGAACAGAACGGAGCGATTTTAGCATGAACTGCCTGATGCGACAATTTGGAATTGTTGAGATCTAACATAAATTGCCCAACACGACAATTAAAATTCGTTTTTGTTAACACAATATTCGGAATATTCTTACATGAAGGCTGATAGTTGATACCCTCTGGATGTCTCTCTCTTGGTACGCAATTGTCTTCTTTCCACGTGGTTCGTTCTTTATTCTTCACCTTCGCACTCTCACGAGATTCCTCCTCACCAACCGGACACGAACCCAGGAGAACAAAAAGTCCCTCAATGCATGTGGTCCTTTCTTTTTATATCCCGCGTCATGTCCTGACGAGGGAACATACGTCATAGCAAGGGGAGCCAATCACAGGCTTGCACTACCACACCTCAAGAGGTGATACAACCTTTACGGAATAATTTATAATTGCTAATGTGCGACAATACGGAATATAGATAATTATATATATTT
>NW_019385259.1:0-10187 GCF_000671375.1 Centruroides sculpturatus
AGCGATATCTGCAGTCAATCCGTCACTACCAGGCGCCTTGCCCTTTTGTAAATCATGAAAAGCCTTATCAAGCTCATTGTACGTAAATGGGGGAGAGTTCGCAGAGGAGAATGGAAGAGAGCTAAGGGCACGCAAGTTCTGGTGCCATGTAGTATCATCATCTTCAGTGTCTTCCACACAGAAGGTGTCCAGTAAAGCTTCAGCAGTTTCATATAAATTGTTGGTAACATTTGTACCAGTACAGAGGTTCGAAAGAATCATGGTCTTTTTTAGTTTCCGGGTACACATTTTCGTAAGGTATCCCGAAGGGTTTCCAGACGCACGAGTACAGTACTCTTTCCAAGACTGTAATTTAGCTTTAAAATCATGTCTTTGTATATACGTTGGTGCTGTAGATACTGATCACGGCGCTGTTCTCTCACAGATGCAGTACGACAACGTTTGTATTTGCGACATAAATGAATGTTAACTTTACGTAACGCAGACAGTTCTGCATTCCACCAGGGAACCAGTCTGCGTTTGGGAGTGGTCCTAGGAATAAATTTCTCACAAGCCAAATTAATATGTTGAATACAGTTATCAATAACATGTTCAGCCTCTTCTTTTGTAGAGCAATCTGGAAGATCGACTGTAGAACCGAGGTATTCAGCAATATCACACCAGTTTGCTCGAGCAGGATTGAATCGTGCCCTACAAACCAAAGGATCTCCCACTATACAGTCATGAATGCTGAATGTGATGTAGGCGTGGTCAGAAAGGTTATCTTTATTTAATACCTGCCAATCAACAATGGAATTAAAGCAGCGACTAGAACACGTAGTAATATCCACCCAAGAAAAATAACGATTATTATTGAAAGTGGGTAGAGAATGAGGATTATTTACAAGTAAGCATGTTGTTTAATGCCAGAAATTCCTCAAAAGCTCTGCCTTTGTCATCAAGCGCATCCCCACCCCAAGCCGAAGAATGAGAATTAATATCACCAGCAATAATGAAGTTAGAGGATGGATAAGTCTCAACTATGTGTTGAAGATCAGCCAAAATATCGCTGATGTTCTGCGGTCTGGGGCAGTACACGTTAATTATAATGTATTTCGTGGTATGAATGTATAGCTCTGAGTATATAGTTTGTATTGAAACATACATTCATACCACGAGCGTCATGGCAGTATGTGATAAGTGATGATATCAAATGTGGATAACAATGAAATGACCTACCACGAGTAAACAACGGAAAAAGAACAGAGAAGGACCGCGAAGTGAAAATAAATATGAAATTGAGTCGATAACATAATCGAACGAGTCGAGGCAGCTTATTGGCACGAAATTCGCGCCCGTAAATGCCAAACAATTATTGTCATAGACTTCGGAAAGCTAATTGCTTGTAATGAAAGTCACTTAGCGCGCACGGGCTATCAAGCTTTCTCGAATCCGTGAAATCATAACTGTGACTTATATCGACGTCCTATCTGTCTCTTTTCTCCGTTATCACCTGGCTGAGTCACGTAATTGTAAAATGGGAACTCTACGACGGAAAAGTGACGAATCGAAAGTATCGTGAGCGCGTATTAGGATGTATGCACAAGCATACATGGATTAGAGCAATAGAGGAAAGAGAAAGGAAAGAGCAAAGACGAGCGCTTAAAAAGAAGGATAGGCAGGGTCAGACCCTCAGATGTGCGAGGATTCTCCAACGATAAACGTGTACTGTACAGTACGTGCGCTGATCTTTGTAATTATAAATTGTGAATACAAGTGACTAATATTATGTTCTTTTTTATTTTGTGCGTGTTATCTATACTAATATAATAAAGAGGTAATGTTTGTATGTTTGTATGTAAGTTTGGATGCAGCAGGTAATCTCCAAAACTACTCATCCGATTTCAAAAATTTTTTCACCAATATTTAGAATGGAACTTCAGGATGGACATAGGCTGTATATTATTCCGTTAAACATGGGGGATGGACAGTTCTTTACGGTAAGCCTTACGGAGAAGGCTTACCGTAAAGAACTCTGCTTCTATTTATACTATTTTAAATGCGGTTTTTTGCATTTTTGATTGCATTTTAATAGAGTACGTCAACAGAATGTACACTAAAAAGGGATTTTTTGATATTCCCCCCGCGAGGGAGAGGGACATGATTAAGGCTTACCGTGAAGAACTTGGCTTCTATTATACTATTTTAGATGCGGTTTTTTGCGTTTTTGATTGCGTTTTAATAGAGTACGTCAACAGAATGTACACAAAGAATGGATTTTTCGATATTCCCGCCAGGGGGAGAGGGACAGGGTTAAGGCTTACTGTGAAGAACTTCACTTCTATTATACTATTTTAGATGCGGTTTTTTGCGTTTTTGATTGCGTTTTAATAGAGTACGTCAACAGAATGTACACAAAGAATGGATTTTTCGATATTCCCGCCAGGGGGAGAGGGACAGGGTTAAGGCTTACTGTGAAGAACTTCACTTCTATTATACTATTTTAGATGCGGTTTTTTGCGTTTTTGATTGCGTTTTAATAGGGTACGTCAAGAGAATGTACACTAAGAAAAAATTTTTCGAAAAATTTTCCCCCACGGGGAAGTGTTATACATTTATAATAGATACATTTTGAGCCACAACAAGGCGTGGCGGGGTCTGCTAGTAAGTTATAAATAAATATAAACAAACAACACTAACCCGATAACATTAAATCTAAATATCAAAACGATTAATTTTCTGCGTTTTTATTATTTATTACTCCTGTTTTTAGGTATTCGGTATTCGGCCGAATAGTGATTAAATATTCGGTATTCGGCCGAATAGTGAAAAGTAGGCCGAATTGGACGAATACCGATTAGTAATAATATCAAAAGCGCTCAGCAACTAAATAAAGAGAAACAAAACACCTTTTCTGCCGAGAAATAAACATAATTTTAAACAACAAACGTTTTCAGCCTAATTAAATAGGCCATCTTCAGGTTGAAAACTAAAATGGAACGTAAATGTTCCATGAATAGAACATAAAAATTTAAATCAAAAATTTTACNGAAATTTACTACAAACTCCGACCAGAATTAATACATTGAAGATTTATGTTATTTTTGTTTTATTGTTTTATTTTAATTTTTAAATATTCTTCCGTTATTTTTTTTCTCTTGTAAAATTTTTGATTTAAATTTTTATGTTCTATTCATGGAACATTTACGTTCCATTTTAGTTTTCAACCTGAAGATGGCCTATTTAATTAGGCTGAAAACGTTTGTTGTTTAAAATTATGTTTATTTCTCGGCAGAAAAGGTGTTTTGTTTCTCTTTACCGAATAGTAACCGAATATTCGTTACATCACTAGTAAATATTCATCTTTATAATTAATGTGAATTGGAACCATTTGATTACGGCAAATAGATTAAAGAAATAAGTGTTTACTGACATTTATGCATCAGTAAACACTCGTGAAAACCTATTTACTTCGATTGACTGTAATTTGAGCAGACGCTTCGATCGCACGAGGGCAGAACTTTCCTAGCGAGAAAGAGATTTATGAGCGTGTCACGCGATTACTCCAACAGCCTTTCATTGATCATTCTGCGAAAAATTTCTACAGTATGAATGCTTGTACAGATTTTATAGCAACGAATCTTCTGTGTTAGAAATTTACTTATTTTTTGCAAGTGTCCGTTCGTAACCTAATTACTAACTTCTCTTCGTACTGAAGAGAAAAGGAAAATGTTCTTAAATGCAAACAGAAACAATTAATAATTATGTCCAATAAGGAGCACCATTTATTTTGCGTTTAAGACATACACAATAATGGCGACAGGCCTTCCTTTGTAGGCTACATGCCGCCAAAAAGTAAAAAAAGTCTTTTTTTACCTTTTGGCGGCATGTAGCCTACAAAGGAAGGCCTGTCGCCATTATTGTGTATGTCTTAAATTAATAATTATATTTTCTAATTCGATAAATTCAATTACTCCTTTTACTTTCACCATTCTCATTTTACATAACGGCAGTCGTAAAAAGTTAAATACCCGAGACAAATTTGTGAGAAATAATTTCAATTTATATACTGATATACTCAATTATATTACGTAAAAGTTAAAAATGAAATGAAAATTGTATTTAGATATGCACAATTGGTTGCGAGTTGTTTAACTTAAAATTGTTGTGGATGAAGAAAATAAAATGGATATAAGATGCTGGAGTAATATGAATAATCCTCATTAAAATTGTTGCAACATTTCAAATATTCAAAGTTATATTCCAAGATTTAATTATCGAACTCTAAACTTGTTAATACTTAATCTGATTTCCCTTCCGTGTCATCCATTCCACAGTATTTTCGAAAGGAGCATGTCTTTAACCTCGAGATCTTAAACGAATCCGGAAGTAATCCTCATAGTTCATTTCGCCATTTGCATGTAGTGTTTAATTGTTCGTACCACACACGCTTTATTCTTCGAATACTTCGCGAAATTCGCTGTAAAACTAATTGTGGTTATATCATAAGCTCACAAATGCTCCAACGCATTCTATTATTTTAATTATTGAGTTCATTTTATTCTTAGAAAAGCATATAAATACGATAAAATATTAAAGAATTGTTTAAATTCGACTCTTCAAATTTATGTGCACGGATAATGTGTATTTATCTTTAAATTATATTAACATTAAAAAATGTGTAAAAAATACATTTGTACGGTAAAGTGATATTTACATATCTATCATTGGCGTGGATAAGTATGAGTTTTCTACGACTACAAATAAATTTTACGTTAAAATATAAAATACAACCTTACACAAATTATTGATTTAAAATCCTATTTTAATTCAAAAATTAACAAATTTCTGGCTCGAATCATCGTTTCCGTGTTTACTTCTGACTTAGTTTTTATTATCCATTTAAAGTATCGGTTATATTAAGACAAATCACACTTAGTTTGGCATTAAAACGCAAGTTTAAAACCTTTAAATGTTTAATAATTCTAATTTAAATAAATGTTGATGAGTTATGGTGAAAACAAGTTGACAGGCACACGTGGCACCGTTGTTTGCCAGGAAGTAACACTCTATGTAGATTTTGACTTTATTAAAACAATTGAAGCATCTTCTATCACCGAGATTACACGAATTCAATATTTGGTCTGAAAAAATAAAAGAATAAATAAATTCCATTATCTGCAGGCTTCAATGCACGGTTATCGATGGTGGCGACATATTGATATACAACACGCAATCATTCCGAAAGGAAATATAAAGGTGTTTGGAGAACAGATTCTCAACTAAGACATCTGTAGGTATTTATAGGTGAGATATAGTTAAAAACCTATAAAACGGCTTGAATACTGTTGGACAAGCAAATCTTTGACGTATCTCGTTCCATTTGAGACGATCCACATCAGTTTCAACAGACCTATAAATAAAGTGTTAACAGTAAAGCGAGTTTTGCTTCGCTGTTTTTCAAATAAAATTTATATTCCTAATAAGAATTGTATGAAATACGTTAAGAAAAGTTGAGTCGAAAGCCCAGGATCTTGAAAAACCAATTAAGTTGCAAAATCAGTTTTGTAAATTACGTCGATGTAAACGTCTAAAGTTTCGTCCTGTTGTATTCCATTCATAGTGTCCATAAATAAAATAATGACGAAGCCATCCGATAATCAGAAGATCTTAATTATTAGACATACAGATATTAACTATGAGAGTGAAGAGAACTTTAAGATTCGGGGATATTGTAGCCGCCACCTTAAGATACGCAGAATACCGGACGAGTTTAATATGATATAATGAAAGAGGCTTAGAACAAAGAGGGAAATAACTCTCAAGAATAGAAAAATTAATACTGGAAAGTGATATTGTCGCCGTAAACTCATTATTATTTCCGTATTTTTTTTTCGAAAGTGTGATGATGATTTCGATTAAGGGGAAAAGCTTCGCGGCAATTTTCCGTTTTAAGATGAGTTCTATTTATTTTCGGCCCACAATATCTCACGCAGTAACTGTTCTACAGCCTAAAATATAACGTATAACGCATAAGATGTATTGTACATTGTTTTCTGAAAGAATATTTTTGAAAAGTTTTCGTACTTTTCTAATTACTGAAAAATGAAGTATTGTCATATTCATTCAATTGATGCGAATAATATACTTAAATACACGTACAAAAAATAAAACAGAAAGAACAATAAAATGTATTATATATATGTAATATAGAACTTTAGCTGCTTTCGAATTCTATTTAAGTCTGATTGGAAAATTTACTACTTCTGTTCTAATTCCAAATAAAGTAATTTTTGACATACGTCAACGCTTCAATTGTATTTAGTGTAACTAAAGCACTTACGGGTTCAGGAAACGTAAGTGAACCTATTTATAATTTAGTTATGTATTTCGTAATATATTGAATCTGAATTTCTTACTTATATATTTATTAATAAAAAGCGAAATTTAGTTGATTTTTTTCTAACTGTTTTCAATTATATTCTCGTATTCAACTTTTTTTACCAATATTTTAAATAAAATTTCCAGTAAAAAAAGCGAAGAACTCGTTACCGTGTTATAGTGAAGATTTTGCTGATAATTAAGCGCGCCAAAATCATAACAATAAAAATATCTCCTAAATAAAAGCGATTACTTTACACATAAACAAGAAGAATTAATAACCTCCAACAAGCAGACAATATGGAAATAAATACTGTACCAGAACACGTTAAAACGAGAGTTAAAACGTATCAAAATGTAAAAATGCAATAAAACGAAGTAAAATATAAAAGCTCCAAAATACTAATGCTAGTTTTAACAATAAAATTGCAAGGATAAAGGAAATAATACAATACGACGTTTGATCCGTCGCGACCAGTGATGCTACGCGTCGCGCATTAACTTGTAACAATATGCGACTAAGGTAATATTATTTTTGCAGCGAAATTCGTGTGCATCAACGAAGAAATATTGTTCAACGTAGTACGAGTTAAGAATAATTCTGCGAAAAAAGTTCTTCATACATTAAGCCTATAATTATAAGTGGAAAGACACCAGTTATTTCGTGTTCTACCTACACTTTTCGTTCCGGTCGTACGTTCAACGAGACGAGATAAGGGCAGATCCACCAACAATTCTGGTCACGTGTCTAGATTTAAACTATCGAATAGACCAGAATTGTCGTAAGTCAGATTGGAAAATTCATTAAAAAGCAGGCAAAAATAGACGGCAAAGCCACGATAAAATAAATTGCGTTTCCTGCAGAGGTTATCATCGTAAATTTAGTTTATAACAATAATATTGACTGTACGCGATACTCCAAATGCATGGAAATGGTCGTAAAAGGACAGCATAAAATTTATATCGATGACAAAAGTGCTCCCGACCTATTTAGTTAGTTTACGTCATCCGCGTCTATGATGAAAATTGTATTATTTACGAATAATTCATTTGCTGTAGATTATAATTTTAATATTTTACGATTTTATGTAGAGTTGTACCAGTAATTACATTTTATTAACTAACTCAATAAATTATAAAGCATATAATAGGAAAGTTATCTTTATAATAATAATAAAGTCCTCAAAGTCAGCTTTATTTATTCGTATCGAATAAGTAATGGAAAATATCGAACAAATCTTTTAATGTACGTACACAATATTCTAGAATGAATATTACCATTTTAAATTATTATCCGACGACTTTGTAATTTACAGTAGAACGTGGAAAATCTTTCCACGTTTCACATTCATTCGTCGCAATTTACGATACGTACACACCGTGTTCACGTCTTAAACTAATTCTGAAATTCTACTTACGGAGGCTGCAGCACATTGGTTGTCACTCCTTCCACTATAGAGACAGTTGTGCGGATTACATCGAGTTGCGGATAAACGAATCATCTCGAATTGTCAACTGCAGAACACAAAACGCCTTCTGTATTGCGTATTCGCTCTTTCGTTCACTCCTTTTTCTAGACGTAGCGTACGTATTTGAATGCGGGTGGCAGATGAAACCAGACCCAGAGCATATTCCAATATGCAACTTGACACAAAATATGTAAATAAACATTTTGAATTGTGCAGTGGGAATCCCATATTTGTGCCGTATTTAATTGTCCGATTCTAGGTTTTATAAGTATCTTTCTCCTGATTATGTTAAATTAAGAATTTTTACCTAAACTACTGACTGTACGGTAAAACCTGTCCAAACTGAAACTTTAATTATAAGGAAATCAATCTAAACGAAAGAAATTCTTTGTATAAAAACGATTTTCTACGTTAAAAGAACCCGTTGAACACGGAAACCTCCCAAACCGGAAGAAATATAGAGTGCTCGCGAATCTGCTTTACGCAGGTTTCACTGTATATTTTATTCGATCCAGGGAAAAAAGCTACGAAAGAATATTTCGTAGGATTTACCATTTGTACTGAATATACATATATATTTTTTATGCAGCTGCAACGTCAACATTATCTAAACTTTAGTTAAACTATATATATCTACACATAAAGTCATACATTATTTTAATAAAGACGACGTATCCCAGGATTTTCTTCATTGGAAGCTATAGAGACTTACATAAAAATATAATTTAATTTTTCCAGTCTTTTATTTTCTTGTTTCACAGACCAATTCAGAAGTAACAGCTTGAAGAAATAAAAAAATCTTCTTAGAACATCATAATACATTGTGGTAATTTTTTAATAATCTATTATGATGTCTTAAGAAGATTTTTTATTTCTTCAAGCTAATTAACAGTTAATTCTGAATTGGTCTGTGAAACAAGAAAATAAGACTGGAAAAATTAAATTATATTTTTATGTAAGTCTCTATAGCTTCAAACATATAGGCCTATAACTAAATGTTAAATGCAGAAACGACGTGTTGTACTAAAGAAACCTGTATTTATAAATAAATATTTAGTTAAACATTATGCAGTACTTTTCTTTGTTAATCGACTCGGTCACCAGTGATGTTTAATATGAGCTAAAATTTGTATATTCTTGTTTTCACTGACATTTGTAAAACTTGAACGCAATAAATAACTTTCAATGTAAAGACACTGTTTTATCTCCTCATCAACGATTTATTATTCATCCCTACCTAACTCATAAGTTTATATATTAGTACCCATAGTGCCCATTAGCGGGACTGTAGATGAAGACATCATACGAGTTAAACTGAAGTACGTGCTGTGCACCGATACCTGAAACAGATATCCGGTTTTCCCCGGAGTAAGCAACAAAATAATAATCGCTGCTCTGGTTCACACACGGGCCCCATTGTAACGTGTACAGTTCGTTTTCGGCAGTAAAAACAACTGCGAGGCCACAAGATTTCCAGTTTCGATACCCAATACAGATACCGGTATCGATACTTTTGTGATAACGGGACATCCCCGGTGCACGTTATAATGCTAAAAACAACTTCAAATAATTTTAATAAATAAGCAGTTACGTTTCACTTCATCTCGCGACGTCAATAAATACGATTTGCAATGAGCCATATTTATTTGCTAACGGCACGAGAAGTGACAATAAATTGTATAATTTTTCACCGTTTAGTTCATTAAGCGCCTTGTCCAAGTGCCACGAAGACGAGAGAAAATGTTTATCTCCGTTGCACTCGTTTTTCTTTCCTTAATGTCGATGCCTGAAACGGGGAATTCGGGTGAGTAATCGAACGAATGGCGTTTTTCTCTTTCTCGCGATATTTAATAAAACTTTTGTAATAGTTTATAGTAAAATATTAAAGAAGAATGCATACGGAAGCTGATCTTTATTATTCAAGTCTTCTCTATTTTACTTTTCCGATCAACCCATCGGGTTTATCTAGCAATTTATTCACTAATTTAGAATTTCGTTTAAACAACATTTTTTTAAAATTTGCTTTTCATATAGGGGAGATCGGGGCAACTTCGGCATGCGGGGCAAGTTTGTCAAGCGCTTTTTTAAAAAACAAATTAAAAGGAGACTTTGGTTATAGGTTAGGCAGTTGAGTTTTATTGGTTGCTTGTTGAGTGTAGTGTTTTTATTGTTCTCCAACAAGCGTAGTTGAATTATCAAGCAAATTTTCATTTTCGTTGAATTCCATATAATATTTTTTTTCCATTTATATTGAATTGGCAGGTTTTGTTATAATTCCATGATAACGAAAGTTACTTTTCCTGTTAGAAGGATGTAACTTCAACTTATTCACGTGGCCAGATCGTGGCTTGGCATTCT
>NW_019385259.1:11259-19117 GCF_000671375.1 Centruroides sculpturatus
ATATACGTGCCTATCTTGCCCCATTACTGTTGCCCCTATACCAGGGGCAACTTTAATAAAAATAATTAAAATAATTACAACTTTACAAAAAGAGAGAAGTTGCCGATCTTGCCCCTATACCCGGGGCAACTTCGTCAATTTCTCTCTTCTTGTAAAGTTGTAATTATTTTACTTATTTTTATTTCCAAACTGATTTTAACCAGTTCTATAGTAAGGTAACATTCCAATAGACAATATGCAAAGCTTTTTTTCAGTTTACAGCAGTATTTATTACACAAAATTTAAGTAAAGCTTAACATGCCGATCTTGCCCCGATCGCCCCTACGCATTAATGAACAATAATTCTACAATACTTTGTTACTTTTATTTTATTGTGAATTTCTTACTTGTAAATGCGCTTGGAAAAACAAGAAACACGTCTCTCTTCATCTGTACAAATTTGTTTAATACGAGAATCGAGTACTTTAACACAATTTATATAAATAAGAACTATTCCATTTAAAAAATAACAAAATAATATATTAAAAATGTTTTGTCTCTAGTCATATTATACTAAATACGATTTGTTGAGGAATTAATAAATTTTTTTAGAACGACAAAGGAAGGAGATAGAAGAGACGAAGAAAAAAATTTTTAATGAAAATACATATACAATGGATAGAGGATTAATCAGAAAAGAGTTAGAAAAACAAAATTACGTCTCGTTTCCATAGGTAAAGACGGTGTGTAAAAAACAAAAAATAAATTTCGAGATTCAACGATTAGAATAGCTGCAAATATAAGGAATAATTTAAAATTTGAAAAGATATGAAAGAAGATAAAAATAGAGTTGATGAAGGAATTGGCCGACGGTATTTATATTCAAATATAAAATATACAAATAGATGGAAGCTACAAAATTGTCTTTATTTTCCGTCGCTACGAACACCAGTGACACTTTTGACGTCTGTCCGGCTGACTGGCCCCAAGACACGTCGTAACCCTTTCCGTGTCGTCTTGATGGAGGTGGAGGCGTTCACGTTGGGGTGTTATCGTGTTAGGGTGCGAGTATGCAGACGCGAATTTAGTAGCGCGCGAGAGGTTGCGAGCGATATAGTTCTCGCAAAGGAAAACCATGAACAAGCGAGAAGCGAGAAATCTCTCTGGCTACAGAGAATTTCTGGTTCTCGCACTTATCTGACCGGGTTTGATATTTCTCGCGTCTCGCCAGTTCTCGCTGAACAGTGCGCATATGCGCTTTCGTAAAGGAGTACAAAATGGCTTCTTCCAGCGAGCGAGACGGCGGACCAGCCATAAAAGAAAAATTGATTAATAATGTTTATTTACACCCAGAAATATGGGATAAGCGTCTTCCAGATTACACGAATCGCAATCCGTTTTCTTACCAAATTATCGTAATGTCCTTTAGCCTTTCGCTGTTTCCAATAGGGGATGAACACTGTATCTTTGTTTTCTTTTTACTTCTTCACGAAGTAATCCTAATAGTAACAACTTTTTTTGCTAGTAATAAACGTCGAGGTCGAACCGTTTTGTTTTATTTGTCGGGCTTCTACTCGACAAGTTCGACGGGAACACGTGACTCATTAACTCCACGCCACTTTCTCTCGTTCGCTCGCGTTTGTGTGGTCGTATAAACGACAGCGAGAAACGTCATCACCTCTTCTCGTCACATATTCTCGCTTCTCACGTCTGCATAGTCGCACCCTAAGGGTCTGGTACGCCGCCGAGGTACTGTACGATAGCGGGACAGATTAATAGGGATGTCTCCTTGCGGCAATAATTTACCAGTGGATTTGGTCCTGGGTTCATTTTAATGGAAGATAATGCTCGTCCTTAGGAATATCTTCAATTCGACGATATAAAGCATCCGAACTAGCCACCCTATTCGCCGGCCTTACATTCCATATAATGTGTATGAGACGTCCTTGGTCGCAGAGTATGCGACACGTCATCCTCCCCCACCGACCACTGCAGAGCTCCGAAGAGTACTTGTGCAACAATAAGATACTGGACATTGTAAGTTGTATGCGAACCACTATGCGCAATGCGTATCATAATTGTTTACTAAATGAGAGTATTTCAGTTAATTTACCTTGCTGTACTCTGAAGCAGAGAGGGCCTCGGTTAAATAGTCTGATCCAGTGGTGCAAGTCTCCCGCTCCCATACACGTTTGTAATAATTGTGAAATTTGTATTCTGTTGTATCCCGTGTGAGGTTTCGCTGGTGAAAATATACTTTATGTAATTTCGCGTAACGGTTTCTGTTGTAAATAGTAAATGTAAAGACCTCCGTGTTTCAAATCCTAATTATTATAAAAGTAGAATACAATTACCGCTACAGTAAAGTCATTTGAGAATGAGCCTAAAACGTTAGTAATAAATTTTATGGTTTCTCAGGGCGAATTCTGTAAAAGAAATATTTATTTTAAAATTTACAATATTTTTCAGAAATGACCGATCGAACCAATGTGATAAGACTCGCTATCTCCGGCGTAAGTATCGTTTACTTCTTAATAATATGTAAAAGTGATCCCGATTTATCACTCGATAATGCGCATTAATCTTTTATTCTTCTTGTTTCTTGTGACGTAAAACTTTAACTTAACTAAATCGTAACGTGAGATAGATGCAATTTTTATTTATTTACTAGCAAGGACCCGCTTCGCAGGGTTTTTATTTTATTTTCACAGAATGCAAAAATTAGGTCCCCCCGTTTCCAGACAGAACGTCTCCTGTTCACGTCCAGTCAAACGAACTATTTTCAATTTGATCAATTTTCTGGAACGTTTACAATCGTTCTATAATCGAACAAATTCGAATTTAAAACGGTTCGAACATTTTAAAAATAAAATCGAAATAGAAAATCTTCGAAGTCAATCACTTTAAATCCCATATCTCCCGCACCCTTATAGCTATCGAGACGCAACCACCATATTGCACGAATGGAGACTCGGGGCTACTACCACATACAAACACCATTCATGTGCGATGTGTAGTTTTGGCTGAAAAGTAAAATATAGGGACACACACGTCCATTTATATATATATATATATGGACGTGTGTGTCCCTATATTTTACTTTATCGAAGATGAAGAATTATATCTATATATATATATAATTCTTCATCTTCGATGAATGTGCAATGGCCAAGAATTTTAATCGCAATGCCAAATTTCGTAACGAATAAACTTTTTTCATCTGAAAGGTGTACATACAGGACTGGTGAGACACGATCCTTCACTGGCCAGATACGGAGAAACGATCCAGAAATAAAGCAATCGAGGGCGAATACTTTGTTCGTTCTTCGCGCCTTAAGGTACACGCGATACTGTTTTTATTTTTGACCCCTAGACCGAAATTCTGTTAGGTGAACTCGTCGCATAGACATTGTCACCTTTATGTATTAATTACTTTCCTGGCTTTGTTATATAAAACAGAGGGAAAGTATGGTCATCAGTTTAAAAAAAAATGACCACTTTTCAAGATTTTTACATTTTTTGACTTAGGAGACCTTGAAACGTCGATAAATGCAAAAACGTTCAGAGGTTTTTCTGTGTGTATGGACGTTAATTAATGTGTATGTGTGTGTGTGTTTGTGTGTGGAACGATTTTGTTTACGCTCTTTAAAGCTCAATAGCGCCTGTGCTTTCGAAAATTTCTGAAATTTCACAGAAAGGTTTGTGTGTTAGAAAGATTCACGCTATTAAATTTTGGTGGTTTAAAGCTGACGGGGTGTGGGAGATAAAAGGTGGTCGTGTGTCGTATCTCGAGTAGGGTCGAACTTAATGACGATTTTACTCGTTGTTAGCATTTACAAATTTTTATAAAACCTATTCGTACTCTCAAAATTAAACTCTTTGTTATTTTATAATAATTAAAAATGTAAACAGTTTTTTAAAGAAATATCATAACAGATGTGCCACCAGAATTTTAAATGTTGCGGGAAAGTTAAGCGATTGGTTGATGGATTTTTTACATTTAAATTTGCCGACATTTCATATCCGGATTCCTCGTCTCAATTAATAGAAGATAGCGATGTTCTATCAAAATCGATCAATTAAATTTTGAGAACGATCTCCATTCTATAAGCCCATACAAGACGTGTAGAGACCGTGAGACATCGTAACGACAAAGACGCGCTGTTTGTGAGATATCGATGATACGACCTTATATCTCGGAAACGAAGGCATGGATTCCCTATTTTTTATTGCATCTTTTGATTCCGCATCGTAATTAATGGAAAATGGCAAAGTTTAATGGAAATCGATGGAACGGATTTTAAGAACGAACACAATTCTGTAGCCCCATAGAAGAAGCTTCGCTTCAAATATAAAAATTGGCGATTTAATAAAATAGCTCTCTGTTTATTAAAATCAATATCAAATTAATGATATTGAAATCATATTTTGTGATAATTTTGATGAAACATGAACATTTATAGGGAATTTTAGACGGAATAGTTATTTACAATCTGCGCTCCTTCGGTTAAGTCAGGTTCACGCCTGCTAAGTATCTCGGTGGCCACCATCCACAATGGACCGCTTCGATTACATCCGTCCTCGGATTCAATTCGAGCACGCACATCGTATTCTAAATTAATTAACATTTATCCAGAAAACACTGAGTGATTTTTCATTCTAACTGTATTTTTTTAAGTACCGAAACCGCCGAATTCTAATCTGCTACATTATGTGTTTGCTTAGCGCAATGTTGTCGTTGAGAACATATCACTCAGGAACACTTACATTATGGCTTATAACGTAGCCGATAAATTCATTTTTAGTTCTACTTCATAATCAGTGCCCGGGGATACAACCACCGAATACTGGTGGTTGGTCGTGGGTTGACGCCCAGCCAACGCTTGCCCACGTAGAAATTTTCGGGCTTTCTTCGGTTAAGAAACACCTAAATAGAGACAAGTTTCCTTAGAAAGGTGTCTCAGTAGCCATATCCATCGATAGATCGACCATGTGTCTCCTTTCCTTATACAAACAAACAAAGAACAATTATTGAATGATTTCGTATCGCGTTTAATGAAATAAACGCGTTTATATAACGATTCGTAGCTCTCTCTCTCTATCACTTAGATCCTGACTTACTGATTATCGGGCTATAAGATAAACAGAAGAAATTGGTTGAAAGACCGATTCCTTTCCCTAACTTAACTTAAATTGATTCGTTCGAAATATTGATACACGGAATATGCAGTTGTGGCACACTTTTAGCAGATTTTTTCAATTTTCCTTGTACTCACAAATTTCATATGGTATTTAATATTCTAATCAAAGGATGATGTATTATAATTAGTGATGTAACGAATATTCGGTTACTATTCGGTATTGGGCCTATTCGGCCTATTTTTCGCTATTCGGCCGAATACAGAATACCTAAAACAGGAGTAAGGCCCTGTACACACTAGGCGTTTTTCAACGCGCGTTTAACGCCGAGCAAACGCGCGTTAGCTCGGCGTTCGACGAGCGTTAGTTCGGCGTTTAGCACTGGCTCAGTTTGGAAATGGACGAGAAAGTAATTGATTGTGTGTGCTCCTCCATCGTCTCTATAAGGCCCTGTACACACTAGGCGTTTTTCAACGCGCGTTTTAAAGAACCAAGAGTTCTATGTAGCCGTACACACTCAAACGCCAAGCGCGCGTTAAACGCGCGTTTATAGATTTTTGTTAAAACGCGCGTTTTGCGGGCACTTTACGGGCGCTTTGAGATATATGTGCTGCCTTATAGCGACGATGGAGGAGCACACACAATCAATTACTTTCTCGTCCATTTCCAAACTGAGCCAGTGCTAAACGCCGAACTAACGCTCGTCGAACGCCGAGCTAACGCGCGTTAGCTCGGCGTTAAACGCGCGTTTAACGCGCGTTGAAAAACGCCTAGTGTGTACAGGGCCTTAATGTCATCGAGTTGGTGTTGTTTGTTTATATTTATTTATAACTTATAACATGCACAAAATAAAAAAGAAAATAATATTAGTCACATGTATTCACAATTTACAATTACAAAGATCAGCACACGTACACACCTATTCGTTCGAGAATCGTCGCACATCTGAGGGTCTTACCCTGCCTAGCCTTCTTTTTAAGCGCTCGTCTTTGCTCTTCCCTTTCTTTTTCCTCTATCGCTCTAGTCCACGTATGCCTATGCATACATCATAATACGCGCTCACGATACTTTCGATTCGTCACTTTTTCGTGGCAGATTTCCCATTTACAATTATGTGACTCATAGCATGACGCTCTTTTTATTTTATTTTATTATTTTTTTTGTTTATCTATTTATCTATTTATTTATTATTTAATCTTTTCTTTACTTCTTTCCCAACATTTGTTTTCGGATTATTTTGCAATTGTCATCTGCATGTAATATCAATGTAATCATTTCTGTAATTTCTTGCCTGATTATGCCAAGCGGTATCAGGCTAAGTAATAAAGATTATTTGATGATGATGATGATGATGATGATGATGATGATGATGCCATGACGCTCTTGTCTGTCCGCTACAACTGTCAAGAATTAACGCGATTGGCGAAGCGTAGTGACGGCGGGCCAATAGAGAGCGGGGTCCTTGCCGCAATGCGGTTTGTGCGCCAATTTTCGTACGTGCGTTAATCAAGCCGAATAGTTTGGCCGAATATTCGGTATTCGGCCTGAGGCCGAATATACTATTCGTTACAACACTAATTATAATGTCTTTTGTTGAATTTGACACTATAAATTTGGAAAACTGTAGTAAAATTATTTAGTTGAACAACAATATTACAAGAATGCATTATTCATAAGATTTTATTCGAAAAAAATACCGTGAAGTAAAACAGTTTATTTTTAATATTTTGTTGGATACCCTTTCCCTTTTATCACTGTCTCAATTCTTCGAGGCATTAAATCTACCAGATGCCCGACATCTACTTGCAGGATCACCTTGAACTAAGTTTGGATAATGGCTTCTCTCAACTCTGTTTTGTTACTGGATTGCGGCCTAACACCAACACTTTTGGTCTAAACACATATTTGTTTATCGGATTTCGGTCAGGACTATTTACTGTACTGTAAAGGCAAGACAGTAATACTCGTATTTTGTTCCTAAACCACTTTAGCCATTTCCTGGCTGCATGAGATGGTGTTCCATCCTACTGAAACATTCATCACCTTCAAACAAATTCCCAATGGTGGGCAGCTGTTTAGCTTTTAACATTTCTAACTAGTATTTTTTGCATCACTTTAGCCGTCAACACGTCGAATATCGTGTCTGTCCATGCTTGCTCAAACCATTACTCTCGTAGGATGTTTAATGTTTGCTCTAATGCACTTGGGCCAATGATCACTGGCTCGGCGATGAACGATCTTCCAAACATACAGATTTTTCTATTGTTACTCAAAATACAGGTAACCCCCGTATAACACGGTAGTTACGTTCCAAAAAATTACCGTGTTATGCGAATCCGTGTTATACGAAACAAAGAACTAATACGAAAAGGAGGGTTAGGTTCCAAAAATTAAAAAACATGCTAGTATATTTTCATAATTAAGATAAATATATTCATAAAAAATTTTTTAAGTGATACATATTAATATAAATTAAACAATGTTTTCTTCGCCATCACTAAAAACACTATAACCGAGAGCGTTTTCTTTTTGGCAAGTTATCCTTATCCTCTGAGCATTTTTCTGCATTATCTTCAGATCCATACTTTACCTTTTGCAAGAAGTATGTAATTTTAGATTGCTCGCTTCTAGTTAAAAGGTCTTTATAAATTTCCTTATATGGTGCTAAGCACTTATGAAGAATAAAGCAAGTATGGAATAAGGGAAAAACATTCGGCAACATCAGAAGCAGAAGCGTCGC
>NW_019385259.1:25672-67677 GCF_000671375.1 Centruroides sculpturatus
GCGAAAGAATGCAGCCCTGCCGGACTCCTCTCTGTATTTCAATTTCTGCTGTTTTCATTGTTCCTAACTTGACTTCTGCTGTTTGACCCCAGTATAAATTTTGAATTATTCTGATGTCCTTGCCATCTAATTGAACTTGGTGTAGGATCTCTATTAATTTGGAGTGTTTCACACTATCGAAAGCCTTTTCATAGTCGATGAAACAAGCAAATATGTCTTTTTGTTGTTCACGACATCTCTGGAGAAGGACGTTGATACTAAACAACGCTTCTCTTGTTCCAAAAGCATTTCTGAATCCAAATTGAGTTTCCTCGAGATCAATTTCACATTTTTTATATATCCTGGCGTGTATAATATGTAGAAATATCTTCAGAACATGGAACATGAGACTAATGAGTCTGTAGTCGCTACAACTTTTAGGATGACTTGTTTTAGGGATTGTTACAAAGGTTGATTTTAACCAGTCTTTTGGTATAGTGCCAGTATTGTAGATCCGATTGAATAATCTAGTAATTAGTTTAATATTATCATCTTCAATCAATTTCACAATTTCAGTCGGGATTTCATCAGGTCCGGGAGTTTTCTTATTCTTTGCGATATGAATGGCATGCTTTACTTCTTCGTCGAGTATTTCAGGACCTTCTATTGGGTCTTTATTTATGGGTGTTGGTCTTTCCTCATCAAAAAGTGTTTCAACGTAATGTTTCCACGTGTTTTTCAGTTCATTTTCATCAATAATAGGACTGTTATTAGCATCCATTAGTATATTAGAGCGATGACACTTGAAGGAACCCGTCATTTCTTTGATTTTCTTATGCATCTGGAACATATTATGCCCTTTTTCGAGGTTTTCAATTTCGTTGCAGTTTCTCTTTATCCATTCCTCCTTGGCCTTTTTTATCTCTACCTTTATAATGTCATTGATACGTTTGTAAGTTTCTGCGTCATTTTTTGTTAGTCTTCGTTTTTCCATTAAGTCCAGTATCTCTTCCGTCATCTATCTTTTCTTCTTAACTTTACAGGTTGATTTTAGGTTTTTGTGACAGACTTTGATCAAGATGTCCCTCAGATCTTCTCATAGTGTTTTTACGTAAGAATGATTATTATCTTTCAAGTTGCCCAGCTCCTTATTCAATTCTTCTTTTACTTGTTTTCTAAATTGTGGTATTTCTATTCCCGTAATATCATAGTGTTGGTTTCTGCACTTTGGTTTAATTGCCTTTAATTTTAGTTTGATGTCTGCCACCAGTAGAACATGGTCAGAACCAATATCTGCGCCAGGGAATGTTGTCACCCGTGTTACGCAGTTTCTGTGACGTTTATTAATGAGTATGTAGTCTATCTGGTTTCTAATTGGTGTTTGATTTTTATCAGCAGGNCATCAGAAGCAGAAGCGTCGCGATCTGGCAACATTGAAACAAGTTTCGAGAAGAATCACGTGTATCGACAGAAGGCGAGAAGAAAAAATTTACATACCTAAGTACTAATAGTTCACGAAAATAATAATTTTCGTGAACTATTATTACTTAAGTATGTAAAAATTTATTACATTTCCTGTTGTACGAGGGTTTTACCCAATTCTCGAACCGTGTCAGAGCGAATCCGTGATATAGAAGTGCCGTGTTATACGGGGGTTACCTGTACAATAATCTTGCTCAAGTTTTCTTCTGTCTATTCCCTGTGTGCCATAGCCCATTTGGTACGTTTCTGCTTCTGTTTCTTGTTGAGTATGACTCGTTTCTTGGTCCCTTCGCCCATCGACCATTTTTACGCAACACTTTTTTAATGATTCTGTCAGAAATTTGTATGCCAGATGTGTTCAGGTTTGCGTTGATGTCTTTTGAAGACCTGTGACAGTCTTGCAGAGAGAGACAACAGATTCAGCTTACATCATGCTCGATTATTTTCGGTTTTCGTTTTTTCTTGGAGCTGTTTTTGTCAATTCCGTCGCAGCAAAGCATTTGCAGATTCACAGCTGACTTTGAAGCTCTACCACTCAATTTAATTGCTATTTCTTTATGTATGTAGCCTCTTTTTTGTCAGAGACTAATCAGCATGTTTTGTGTCGTTAGGAGTCATAATTTTAGTTTATCGTATTCACATAACCTTAAAATTTAGAGATCGCTCTAGTCAAAACAATACGTGTTAAAAATGGCAAAACTGTCAGACGTGGTTGCTCAAGCTCTCCCGATTAAATACTAAAAAATACCTATTTGTTCTCCCGTGATTTATTAAAATAAACATATGACATTCAATATTGCTCTTGCTTCTGATGAAAAGGTTAATTCAGAAATTATTGTATAAAAATTATAAGTTCTTCTAACTTGTTAAACTTGTTATATATTGAACTAAGATGTATACATATAAGATTGGAATGACCGTTTAAACATCAAAACTGCATTTTTCTGACGATACAAAAAAGTCTTAAATAAATGTCAATTACTCAAAGTGTTCGGAATTACTGTAATGTCACTACTGTATTCTTATCAGGCATAAATTAGTTAACCATTTTTAACTTTTGTAATTATTATTGCGCTGTGTGTTGATTATTACGACGACGATTCCAGAAAATAAATTTGTGACCGTTGGGTCGGTATCTCTTCGATACCACGTCAGGAGATGACACCACCGAGTCTCGCAGGACTCGGAAATCGCGACTTTACGTCACGCGCGCGGTAGCGTACGAGGTTTGGACCCGGAATGGAGAAACTGAGAGAAAACGTAAGAAACTGCACTCCAGGGCCCTTAGTCTCGAGTTTTTCGTGTTACAACTCCCAACGTGTTGAAGGTGTCACGTGGTACCATTTCACACTCTGACGTCAAATCGGTAGTCTCGAGTTCTAACTCACGCGGTTTCCCATCTCACCTTGCGAGTTGCTACTCACGTTGAGTCGAGCATGTGAAATCGCTACACGAAAGTGAAAATGGCTGACGGATACGCAATTCTTATCGCTATCGAAGAGTTAGAAAGAGACGAAAGACGTTGTTTGAAAAAAAAAAACAAATTTTTCGACCACGAGTAGATGAAATTTCTTTTCGTGTCGAGTCAATACTAACAGAAAATTTTTAATTCATAATTGATAAAATTATACAGCAAATTTTTCCAAAAATAAAAAGTAGACTATCTAATTCATCGAAAAAGAGTATTAAAATGATAGTAAATTATATGTATAAATTATTAAAAGCATAGACCCTATATCAGTGTTTCTCAACATCTAAGGAATCGTCACCCCCTTCACTACAAAATTCCGATGCCGAGGGACAAGGCTAACGTCTAATTCGTACTGCATTGAATAGACTAGTGACTAGTATAATGTTATTTGTTTAATTATTGTACGATATAACGAATAAAATATCTAAGTATTCTTAATATAATGTTTTACTATGTCGCTCAGAAAATTGTCTTTTGCCCCCAAAATATAAATTGTTACTAATCGCCCTCTCAACATGAAAAAACGCCCACGTGGGGGCGATATCGACCCCGTTGAGAAACACTGATCTATATTAAGATTATTTATTAATCAGAAGTGTTACGTTTTGATTAATAAATAATCTTAATAGACAAAATAGATAAGAAATAGACCGAGGAAGAAAGCTATACGAAGAAAAGATTAAATTAAAATACATTACATAACGAATTTTTTAGCTCCAACACACGCAATTAATTTTTCAAGTAATTCTCTCCACAAAGCGAATTGTCTTTTTCTTGTAAATTTGTTGTCGAATTTTCCGCTTTTCATTTTCTTATTATTTTCTACATATGATACTAATATTTCTTTTTGTTCTTCGCTTATTTTTTAAAATAAAATATTGGAGGTTTTCATTTTGTTTCTGCGTACTATATTGCCTTAAGACAACTTTTAACTGTAGCACGTGTAAACTAATTCGCGTTGATTTGTTTACAACTTGTTACAGTTAAGTTGATTGGTCAAATCGTTATAGTCGCAAACCCAGATGCATTGTAAATAATCCCATTGTGCTTAATGAAACACGCAACCGAGTGAGTATGACGTATTTCCGCTCGCCTTTCGAGTTCGCTCGAAGGGTCTAACTCGAGACTACCGATTATGTGAGTCACAGTAACACGAGTGAGTTCGATGACGTCAGTTCGAGTAAAACACGAAAACTCGAGACTAAGGGCCCAGAAGTTTTAAACATAAAAACCGTTTATTTATATACAGTATAATCTAAATTAGGTTTACATCAGCGAATAAAATGCGAACATAAACTACATGAGTCGGGTTCAGTTATTATTCAATTTTTAGTTCAAATTAACGACCGGGTGCGCGTTTTGTTTAGGCGGAGAGAGAGAGAGCGTACAATAGTGCGCGGGCAGGATAAATACCTTAGCTTGTGTAGGAGATCAAGTCCAGCACAAAAGGTCCAACAGTTCTTTTTAGTTGAGTAGATGTTGAGGTCAGTTGAGGCCTTCTAGTCTTGTAGGCGAGGAGGAGGTGTTGATTGACGTTCAGGAATCTCGGCGGGAGGTAGACGATCGGCGCGCACACACAGACACCAATAATAACTTCCACCCACTTACTCATCGTGCCTGTCCTTTTTACATCAAGTCCTCTTTTTCGAACCTTTCCCCGATTTCGTCAGCATTGACGATCTTCTTGGTCCAATGAGGTGACGGGTGACACAATCGTTACACAGAAATGTCCTCATCTCAACAAGGAACCCAACTCGTGGGAATCAAGGTTTTTATGGATTTTATTTTTCCTTTTTCTCTTTTAATTTTCTGTTTTATCGTTCCGTCTTTATAAAGTTTATTAAACAAAAAAATTTTAGTTTATAAAACAAATTTTCGGGTCCTCACAAATTTATTACTTTTAATTTCAGATAGCTATGCGTTTTCGCTTTCCATGCCACGAAGATTATTTCGGAAATAGTAAGGAATTTTCGGAGATAATCTACAGAACTTTAAACGCCAGGTATGTGTAACGTTCTCTGTTTCAATTGTTACACGAAACAAATAATTATATTTCTGCAATATATAAATTTAGGCTTGCTTTTTACTGTATGTCACCGTACAGTACATCATATTGCCGAAAAGAAAATAGATGAATTTTATTTCAATTACAGCAGAGCATCGATTATCCGAAGCAATTTGGAACTGAGGTTGTTCGGATAACTGATCATGTATGAAAAACCGACTGAAACGGTTTTGGTTAACCGATGTTTCGGTCGATCGGTATTCGGATAATCGATGCTCTACTGTATTTAGTTTACCGAAACTTTCTGAATTTTTTGGCTTGGAAAATATATTAGCCAGACTATAACAAATGTGAATAAACAAAAATTACGTATTGAAACATTTAAAACGGAAATTTCTTTCTAGTATCAAAAGACGTTTATAGACAAAAATATGGTGTAGCTATGGGATCTATAATGGGACCGAAATTCGTAGAAATATGTATGGTCGATATATATAGTAGATGAAAACATTTTACTACAAATAATAAAATTAAAACGTAAATGTAGACTTGAGAATACTGGTAAAAACTAAGGGAAAAATATTTATTGTATGTAAGAGCGTTTAACATTATTAAATAATTTGAGATAAGGAATGATTAATTTACTAACAACATATATTAACTTCCGGAAAGAACAAAACAATATATTACATTGAAACACTTTGAAAATCTGAACTTCCTGGATAGGACAACTGATTACACATCTCTGTCAAATCTTCACTGCGTGTGACATCCTTTAAAGAAAGATTGCTACAAGTTCTAATAAAATAAAGAAAAAGTACAGTATATAAGTGAAGTTTTATCTAGATCATTTTTCAATTTTAAATAAGTTTGTTTTTAACAATGACTTTTTATTGTTTTGTATCATTATTTATTATAATATTTAATAAGATGTTTCTGTTACATACTGTGAAAATTGCCCGTCTTGTCCATTGAATACATTCATTAGCAGTTCATTTGAGAAAACCATTTCTATTTGCAATTGTGAAGTCATCAACACCAGCACCACTTCTGGTTTTCTAATAGTGACTTTTTTTTCTTTTCTCTAGGTATCTAGTAGGTTTTTCCATTTTTTATTTACTTCTTCAACTTCAAAATAATAACGATAGACAAAAAATTTCCATGTTAAAATATTTATAAACAATAATCAGTTAAAATTAATAGCAATATTTCTTCCTTATATTATTTTATAAATACTTAATAAAATACAATTAAACTTTTACATCACATTCATTTCATTCAATATACAGTGGTATTTTGCCAATTTGTACTTTGTATGGGTACTTTTCTGTTTTTAATGAATTATGTACAGTACGCTAGGCTTGTAAACTTTTGTTAAATTCTGCTTAAAATGCTTTTATAAGTGTATTCTTGGGGACTAGAACTGATTAATTTAATTTACATTTAATTATTACAAAAAAAAAACACTCTCCAGTCTCACAATAATATTTGTTATTAGTAACTATCACTTATTAAATATTTTTAGAATGTTTTGATATTTAAATCTATTGCGATCAAAATATTGCCTAAACTCTATGGTTAATAATCAAGTTATTGATATTTTTATCATATTATTAAACATGAATTGAGTCATTATTTAACTTAGCAAATTTTATATGTTCAAAACCCAAATAGTCTTATTAAATTAATAACCTAAATCATTTATTTACATAAGAAATAATATACAAATGCACGTGCTTCAACTTTAATCGTTCATTTTATACCTAATAGTTAATACTTGTAGGTAGGCCTACAGTAAGCAAACTTTACTCCTCTTTCAAATTAAGGCGCTCCGCCATTAACTTCCACCGATTTTCTTTCAAATGAATGTCTTTATATCTTGGATCCATTTTTATATACACAAATAGAGCAGCTTCCATTTCTTCTAAATATTCTTCTTCTTCTTCACGTGCCATGCCCGGTCCCCCGGACGTTGGCGATCACCAAGGAGAGGGAGTTCCTATCTTCGGCCGTTCTCATTACTTCCCCAATGTTTTGTATGCCTGTCCATTTTTTAATATTGTCCATCCATGATAAATGTCTTCGGCCTAGTTTACGCTTTCCCTCAATCTTTCCATTGAGAATTAGTTGTGGGATTTTGTATTTTTCTCCTCTAGTGATATGTCCCAAGTATGCAATCTTCCTGCATTTGATTGTTGACAGCAATTTTCTGTTTGTTCTTGCTCTGCTTAGAATTTCGTTGTTGGTCACTCGATCCGTCCATGGGACTCTCAGCATTCTTCTGTGAATCCACATCTCAAATGCCTCCAGTCTTCTTTCTGTATTCCTTTTTAATGTCCAGCTTTCCACACCATAGAGGAGAACTGACCAAATATAACATTCGGCCATGCGTTGCCGCAATTTCAAATTTAAATTGTCGTTGCAGAGCAGGGTTTTCATTTTTTGGAAGGATGTTCTAGCTGCTGCTATCCTGCATTTAATTTCTTTCCCTGAATCTATATTTTCTGTAATTATGCTTCCCAAGTATTTAAACTGTTTGACCCGTTCAATTTTTTTTTTGGTCAAGAACAAGTTGTGCCTCTCTGTGTGGGGTCTGACTAAAAATCATAAATTTAGTTTTGTTTGCATTTATTTTGAGACCGGCATCAATTCCTGCTGAGTTAATTTTGTTTAGTAGTACCTGTAAGCCTTCTAGGCTGTCGCATATGATTAGTGTATCATCAGCATATCTAATGACGTTAAGAATTACGCCGTTGATTTTAATCCCATAATTTGAGTTTTCTAAGGCATTTTTGAAGATTTTGTCTGAGTACAGATTAAACAATAAGGGCGAAAGAATGCAGCCCTGCCGGACTCCTCTCTGTATTTCAATTTCTGCTGTTTTCATTGTTCCTAACTTGACTTCTGCTGTTTGACCCCAGTATAAATTTTGAATTATTCTGATGTCCTTGCCATCTAATTGAACTTGGTGTAGGATCTCTATTAATTTGGAGTGTTTCACACTATCGAAAGCCTTTTCATAGTCGATGAAACAAGCAAATATGTCTTTTTGTTGTTCACGACATCTCTGGAGAAGGACGTTGATACTAAACAACGCTTCTCTTGTTCCAAAAGCATTTCTGAATCCAAATTGAGTTTCCTCGAGATCAATTTCACATTTTTTATATATCCTGGCGTGTATAATATGTAGAAATATCTTCAGAACATGGCACATGAGACTAATGAGTCTGTAGTCGCTACAACTTTTAGGATGACTTGTTTTAGGGATTGTTACAAAGGTTGATTTTAACCAGTCTTTTGGTATTGTGCCAGTATTGTAGATCCGATTGAATAATCTAGTAATTAGTTTAATATTATCATCTTCGATCAATTTCACAATTTCAGTCGGGATTTCGTCAGGTCCGGGAGTTTTCTTATTCTTTGCGATATGAATGGCATGCTTTACTTCTTCGTCGAGTATTTCAGGACCTTCTACTGGGTCTTTATTTATGGGTGTTGGTCTTTCCTCATCAAAAAGTTTTTCAACGTAATGTTTCCACGTGTTTTTCAGTTCATTTTCATCAATAATAGGACTGTTATTAGCATCCATTAGTATATTAGAGCGATGACACTTGAATGAACCCGTCATTTCTTTGATTTTCTTATGCATCTGGAACATATTATGTTCTTTTTCGAGGTTTTCAATTTCGTTGCAGTTTCTCTTTATCCATTCCTCCTTGGCCTTTTTTATCTCTACCTTTATAATGTCATTGATACGTTTGTAAGTTTCTGCGTCATTTTTTGTTAGTCTTCGTTTTTCCATTAAGTCCAGTATCTCTTCCGTCATCCATCTTTTCTTCTTGACTTTACAGGTTGATTTTAGGTTTTTGTGACAGACTTTGATCAAGATGTCCCTCAGATCTTCCCATAGTGTTTGTACGTCAGAATGATTATTATCTTTCAAGTTGCCCAGCTCCTTATTCAATTCTTCTTCTACTTGTTTTCTAAATTGTGGTATTTCTATTCTCGTAATATCATAGTGTTGGCTTCTGCACTTTGGTTTAATTGCCTTTAATTTTAGTTTGATGTCTGCCACCAGTGGAACATGGTCAGAACCAATATCTGCGCCAGGGAATGTTGTCACCCGTGTTACGCAGTTTCTGTGACGTTTATTAATGAGTATGTAGTCTATCTGGTTTCTAATTGGTGTTTGATTTTTATCAGCAGGTGATTTCCAGGTGTAGAGTCTTCTTTTTGGTAATTTGAACCAAGTGTTCGTAATTACCATATCATTTTCCTGGCAGAATTCAAAAAGTCTGTCACCTCTCTCATTGCTTAGACCCAACCCAAAGTCTCCTATCAGATCTTCCCGTCTTCCCATGCCAACTTTAGCGTTGTAATCACCAATAATCATGGTGATATCATCCTTTTTTAGTTTGCCAAGTATCTTATCGATAGAGTTGTATAAGTCTTCTAGCTCGTCTTCATTATTATTGGTAAATGTTGGGGCGTATACTTGTATTATATTAATCCTGAAAGGTTGACCATGTATTTGAAGTATCATCAGCCTATCCGATATTGGTGAATGGCCGATAACACATTGCGTATGTTTTGCAGAAACAAATATCCCCACCCCATTTCGGTGGTATTGGTCTTGGTCATTGTTTCCTGAATAGTAAAGCGTTCCGTGCTCATTTTGGCATACTCCAGAACCAGGCCAGCGTAATTCACTAATGCCTAGAATATCTATTTTTAATCTTTGGGTTTCTTTAATTACATTGTCAAACTTACCAACCATAAAAAGGCTTCTCACATTCCATGTGGCGATACGAATTTTTGATTTCACTATGTTGAGCCGGGAGATTCTTCGCACCCCTTGCCCATCTAAAGGCTGCCCGGGACTAGGGGCCATTGATGTAGGTTTCCTCTCCATAGTGATATCCTGGGAATAGATTAAGGGGTGGTATTCCATTGCCTTCCCCTGTAATAATCAGCCGCTCCTTACGTGGAGACACTTATCACTAAAAATGTTCAATTTGTTGACTTCTCTTCCAACTAAATATTTAGCAACCGCTGCGAATATTTTTTCACTTCGAATCAAATTCAAATTCGAATATTCTAAACATTGATCAACATCTACTCTGTTCCGTGAAAAAGTGTTGTCGCCGTCTCGAAAGCAACAAGAACCACGCGACAACTAGCGGGAATACGATTGGTGGCGAAAAATCTCGACAGTTCCGAACTTCGAAGCGATTCGCCGGAAACGACGTCGTGTCTGACGTGTTATTCGCTGTGTTTTTCGCTTTTGCGTTTTTCAGTGTGAATTAAACTTAACTCATTGCTTACGACCCAGTAAAGTTTTCTATTTGTTTTAATTGTATCATTGCCGCGCGGAAAATTCTCTTTATGATATTGTAATCTCTTCTAATTTCGTAAATTTTTGTGAATGAATGTATTAATATAAAAACGTGACCTTCGCGCGATGCTGCAACTTCTACATTATTTAAAAAGTAAATATAATTATATATTTTCAGTTGCGTACGTGGAAAACTTTCAATAAAGACCATGTTACAGTCTCGCAAAAGGAAAGTGGATCATGAAATAATGCAGTTAATAAACGAGGTATTCATCTTTCTGTCTATTCTCTTCGCGTTTAATCCGCATTCTTTAACTCCAAAGAAACTCCGAAGTAATATTAATGATTTTAATCTGAAGAACAGTTTGACAGTTTGAGTAAATGTAATTTATGCCTCTTACCTTTTCTCCGGATGTAACTTACTGTACAACAGAGAAAAAACTTCTACAACTGTCATATTTCGATTTTGATGTTTCCACGCTCTGAATCAAAAAATGCAAAATTAACGAGCAATTATTTATTATGACATGGTCGCAATACCGGGCTGCAATTTTTATTCATATTTTTACATATTTAATTTAAAATATATACTCTCCACCTAAAATTAGTATTGTCTCGTCCCTGTACGTCATACTTTTTCTTTAACGATAGAAACGTGCCAGTCATCTTAAATTTATTAGTATTGGTGTTAATATATGGATATGCTTTTTTATTTTCCTTATTTGTAATGTAAAAAGTACATTTTACGATAAGTATTTTACTAGCTAATAATTAATCACTGATCAACGTATTAAGCTATAACGTATTTCTCGGCACGTAAGACGCACATTTTCTCAAAAATATTATCTGAAAGTGAAGTGAGTCATATACGTCCGCAAACCATACAATGTATTTTCAGTTAGGAAATGTGTTTCTTGTTTGTACGCGAATGTACTTTGTGTTTGTACCGAAATAAATTTTAGACACCAATAGTTTGAATATTACAGTACTCTGTTTTCCATAAAGTAGAAAAGGATGAATAGATTGCATCCGTAATCAAAAAGCTGTACCAAAACTTTTTCAAAACACAAGTTTCGATAATACGGTGCGTCTTATATGCCGGAAAATCCGGTATGTTATAATATGGCATAATATTAGATATTTCATCAATGTATTTATTCCAATTGCAGTGGTTTACATCCATTTTACGACTTTGGAAGAACAGATGTTTTTTTGTTAATCCAATTCGATGAACACAAAAACAATGTAAAAACTTTTCTGGCACGTAAGGTTTTTGAGTTGTGATCTTACGGATGCAGAAACTTATTGTTAAAATACAGATATGTGGACACTTAAAAGTGATAGCACTGTTACTGGGACTTCGGGGTGGCTTTACTAAATGTTGTTTTCTTTCTCACTGGTATAGTAGATCAACACAAAATCATTTAAAGTAAAAGAATGACCTCGGAGGGATTAATTTGTTTTAGGACAAGCTAACGTAAAGAATATACTTCTAGTTGATTCCAAAAAAGTCTTTTACTTCCACTGCGTATAAAACTTGGATTAATAAAAATCTTCGTCCTAAATCAGAATTTTAAAAAGTTTTCGACGTAGATTCAGCATAACTGTAATGTCATATATATTTTTGCAAAAGAACAAGAACAATTTTTCGGTTTGATATAAGTTGGATGTCTCTTCTATTTTTACGTATATTTTCAATAAATAAAAATAACATTTCTATTCTAGAACTCAAAATATATACGAGCTGCCAAAAATTATGTCGGCCATATAAGGATGCTTCAAAGACCCCCATAGACCCACTATAATATCAGTCGGCCCACCAACGGCCAAGCGGTCCTCTTCCCCAGGAGTTGCTTAGCACCTCGCCAGGACGGGCTGTCCGTGTGGAGTTTACCGGGTTTTCTCCACGTCTGTAACGCCTAAGGGTAACTGATCCTTTAAGGGCCAGTTACCCTTAGGCGTTACAGACGAGCGTTACAGACCCTTAAAGGACCAGTTACCCTTAAAAAGACCTCCCGAAAGGCATTTCCCCAGGCAGATCGCTCAAGTGTTTGCCTTGCCGTAATTGAATTAAACAAACAAAATATCAGTTGCATAAATTCTTTTTATTTGTTGAGTAATGTTATTTCTTTTAACGACATTTTCAATTATTAATCTTTTACAGGATGCCGATATTTCAAAAACTTCTTTCGCACTCAACTTCGTAAATTTTCCAAATGTAGAATTTTCCGTGCCTCTTTTCATAAACACTGTAGTTTTCATAATAAAACTGAGAAAACACGAAATTGGCTGGCAAACAATTGTTAACGCCCTTTATTTAGAGGTGAATTTTGATTTTCTTTGTTAAAAATTGCAAATCTTGGATTTCGATAATAATTTTTCTTTTATAAAAATTTAATTAAGGTGTGGCTGGCACTATTGGGTTCCGTCTTTCTCTTTGGATTATACCTTCGTTTAATCATTAAAGATAAAGACAAAAACTCTTGTTCTACTGCCAGTGTTTATTGGTTACTCCTCACAACTTTGACAAACCAAGGTGAGTCAATACGGTTTATGAGAATTATGAAAGGTTGGCTAAATTATATGAAGTTTGTATCGTTATAGGAGTCAAAACGAATGTCATCAATCGATTTGCATCCAGAATATGTTTCGGATTGTGGGTGTTATCGATTACTGTTTTGTTATGGGGTTACGGCGGTGTATTGTTGTCGATGATGGCCGTGCGGGTAAACGAACCCGTGCCCAAAACATTCGAACAACTTGCTGCTGCTCTGGAAAGAAGAGAATATTCGTGCTTGCCAGTTATTAAACCCGGTTTAATTCAGAGCTTAAATGTAAGTACAAAATTGCTTTATAAATAACGATATCGGTTAGCGGTTTTTTCCCACATAGAAATAGACGAAATCATTACTGTCTTATGGGAAAACCCAAGGGGTTTTACCACCTTTTCGGTTTTCCCATAATATAGTAATGATTAAAGCAGAGAGCAGTGATGAAACCAGATCCACTACGTGCAAAATTGAAAACTCATATACGCGTAGTTTCTATCCTATTGAACTGTATGCATCTGGATCTGTGCTCATCGAAGTAAAGAACAGAAGCAATGACGCACATCGACAGTTAGGAGCAGTATGAAGACGCGGCAGCATCAGTCGAATGAAGTTAGAAGCGCAGTATCGGCAACAATACTGTTGCAACTCCACTCTGTTGACATATGTAAACGTTGCCAAAGTTCTTTTCCAAGCAGAAACACCATGTTTAAATGTGACACAACGTGTATCAGATTTTCTCATTTATCTTGTACTTTTCTATGCCAAATTTATTTAACATCATTCGTCAGATTGATCCTAAAATTCGACGACGGAGAAGGCGAAAATAATCGAATCGGCTAAAGAAAACAGGTCCAAATCTGCAAAAAATCAGGTTCTTCTTCGCTGGCCACCCGGACTTTTTACGTTGGGTCTGGCAGGTCCCACGATGGGCTGGAATGAAGGTGGTCTTACTGTAGTGCCCACCGGGTGGAAATCGTCAAATTCGACGTGTTCGGTCGGGCATTCCGAAGTTATTGTCGAACTGACTATAATAGTAATTAACAATCACGACAGTGGGACGGAGAAATGTGAATTTCGCCATTTCACTCCCGTAATAGTTGTTTATTATTTTAATACTGCTGATATATTAACCGTGTATTAATAACGATCCTGTTAAATAGTACACGCTACATTTACTTATTGTTAACCCAACTTATTTATTTCATTATTTTTATCAAGCAAGTATTTCCTAAATCTATTCGATCACTTTCGGTATTGTTTGTCGACCACGACAAGACGATAACACTTCCGATTAGCACCCATTTTAAAACTTCTAGAGTAGAAACTAACGCGACGAAGATCGGATTAATGACTTCGACTTCAGAGGTCACTGCGTATGGCTCCTGTAGTTTCTCGATAAGCGGATGATATAGGCCTAATTTCTTTGTCTTGTCTTACAATGAGTCGTACTAATTATCTCTAAGTTGTATTAATTTAAACTGTGATTCATCTTTTTGTTTTGTTCCCTCATCCAAGCTGTCATCTCTTATCGAAACTTTTTCTGATAGTTGAAATTTTGTGCAGCGTGTTACACACGACCACTATTCCGTACAACGTCTGATATTGTAGATTAATTCATTTTTATATAATTAGTTTAAAAATAGTTCGCAGGACACAGCTAATATGATAATTTTTGAAGCAGATAAAAGACTATGGAAAGTGAGCGGAAGTTCTTTCGAAGGAAGCAAGCGGTATTAAGAAGGTTGGGTCGACCATTCCATCGTAGTTTGGAACGAAGTTAGTGGGATTTCGACTTGGCGCTAGGTCGAAACGTTACGAAAGTTCCGAGTAACGTTATGAGGTATAAATCTATATCGGGAATAAGTGGGCGAAGAGAACGGCAAACATCAAATATCATTATTTCTCTTCCCCTGAAGAATAATCAACGGCCGGAAACTATCAAGCCAACAACAGCCATAATATTTTCTTGTCAGGAAAAAGAATAGTAGAGGGAGAAAAGAAACAATTTTAAATAAAAAAATAAATCAATTATTTCATAAATTACAATATAAATAAATTAATTAGTAAATGACGAGTTTTATATTCATTAAAAATTTCTTTTATAACTTGAAAAATAATCGAATTTTTTTCAGAAATCAGAAATCGGTTATATCAGAACCTTGGCCAAACATTTTCAGTTAAATGACAAATTTGTGCAAAATCAGTTACGAAAAGAAAATCAGAATGAACTCAGAGATACATTTAAAGAAATCACATCTTCATCAAACATGGAATTAAATGTAAACCGTGCCGAATGGTACCAACATTGTATTAAGATGTTTGGAGGAACATCAAACCTGGCAATTGTTGATTCACCAGAAACGGTACAATTACTGACAATGGAATCCGACGACGAATATTTCGTATCCGATGACGTTCTTTCCACAGATAATAACGTACTTATGATGAGAAAAGGATTTCCGCATAAAAATAAAATCGACAAATTGTAAGTATACTTTAACATTTCTCTTTACGTATCAATAGAAACACTAATCTAATTTAACAATTAATTAATCTTTAGATTCAGAAGATTGTTCGAAACTGGAATCGCAATTAAAATGTCTGGCGGTACATTTTTCGAATCAAAACTAAAATCGTCGAATGATTGGAAACCTCTGTCTCTACAAGACTTGCTTGGCGCATTTTCTCTTCTTATCGTGGGTTATACCTTAGCATTTTCTTGTTTCCTTGCCGAATTCCTCGTCGGAATGATGCGCTATTAAATCTCTCCTTTCGAGCAGTAAATTAACGCGCTTTCTCTAATCTAGTGTTAAAGTCGAATAGGGATACAGGGGATACCGGGACTGGATGTAACAATTTTAAATTTTCTAATATAAAGAAGTTAAGATTACTTTTTAAATAGTTACCTTAAGATTTAAAGTTTTAATATTACTGTATTCAGTGTCGTACCGTAGTGGGGGCGGCAGGGGCGCCCCGCCCCGGGCGGCACTTTTTAGGGGGCGGCAAAATTTCCAATAAATAATAATAATATCTTGTAAAAATTTGAAACATCCCAATCTATACTTGCATCGCGCCTACGATAGTGCTATCGTCCGGACAGTCCGGGATTTAGCTCGCCGGGTGAACTAGTAACTTTTTCGTCCGAGGAATTCCTGCGAAACCTGTTGACCATTTTTTTTGTCCGTACGATTCATTCGCGTTCATATACACCACTAATATCCAATTGAACTATTTTAAACAGGTCGCTTTACTACCACCGAATTTTTCATTGCTTGTTCTGTGACAAAACTGAATTTTGGTCTTTTAAATTGAAATACCTAAATAAGGGGGGCGAAATTTTTCTCCGCCCCGGGCGGCTGACACCCACGGTACGCTACTGACTATTATATCATTAGAGCTAGTACACATTGGGATATTTAACCTAGGTAGCGCACATAATTAAATTTAAATGTATTACGGTGTATAAAGGTAAGGCGAGGGAGATTTAATAATACCGTGCACTAAAACCCACCCGCATTCTTTTCGTTGTTTGCCAAGTATCCGCCAGATGGCGCAATGTGTAACGATGGGAGGATTGTCCATTAAATTATATCTAAGTAGTGTTATTTAAATTAACGAGTTCAATTTCCTTTACATTTAAAGAGCGCTGCACGTAGAAAATGTCCAGATGCTAACTCGACATAGAGTTTTCTACAGATAAAACCAGAGACATAATTAATAATGCAGTCTCGAACTTCTGCTTCGCTGCGATCGTGTACCAAAGCGTCATCACATTCCGGAGGTGTCTGAATTAAAAGCGTCTTCGGCTTTCATTCAGCCTGGGATTTCCGTTGTCAAAGGTTGAGAATCTATCTACTCCAAAACTTGTGTTGTTGATTAATAGTGTAATTTCCACATGTGAATGGTTTTATCAATGAGTAAATCGTCGGCAGTGATTATAACCGCAGAAACATTAACATTAAAAAAAATTAACCCAATTGATACAGATTCTTAATTTAGCTTGTACGCTTACCTCGAATGGATCTCGATTAATTTTCTCAATTAAAAAACATCTGTAATCGCAGTCGTATAGAAATTACTGAAGCAGATCAATATGTTCTGGTAGAATTTGCTTGTTTTTAACACTGTTTTCCGGGTGTTCGACCATTAGAGGTTATCTTCAAGTACATTTAAGGCATCAATTGAATGAATATGCAAATACTTCATTTTTCAGTAATGTAAATTAGAAAAGTACGAAAATTTTCCAAAAAATATTTTTCAGAAAACGGTGTGCATCTTATACGTTATACGTTATATTTTAGGCTGTAGAACAGTTACCGCGTGAGATATTGTGGGCCGAAAATAAATAGAACTCATCTTAAAACGGAAAATTGCCGCGAAGCTTTTCCTCTTATTTGAAATCGTCACCATACTTTCGAAAAAAGTTACGGAAATAATAATGAATTTACGGCGACAATTCCACTTTCCAGTATTCATTTTTCTATTGTTGAAAGTTATTTCCCTCTATTTTCTAAGCCCTTTTTCATTACTAAATTCGTTGGGTAATTTGCGCATCTTAAGAGGGAGCATACAATATCCCCAAATGTTTAAGTTCTCTTCACTCTCATAGTTAATATCTGTATGTCTAATAATTAAAATCTTCTAATTATAAGATGGCTTCGTCATTATTTCATTTATGGACACTATAAATGTAATACAATAGAATAGAACTTTAGACGATTGCATCGACGTAATTCAGAAAACTGATTTTGCAACTTAAATGGTTTTTCATGATCCTGGGCTTTCGACTCAACTTTTCTTAAAGTATTTCATACAATTCTTAAGCATTTCGTATCATTTTTGTATTTATGAATAAAACGAAACAAAAATAAGTTATTTCGATGTTTATTTGACTTTATTTTATTTGAAAAAGAGCAAAGCAAAACTCGCTTTACTGTTAACACTTTGTTTATAGGTGTGTTGAAACTGAAACAGACCGATAAACAAAGTCAATGATATGATTCGTCTCAAATGAAACGAGACATGTCAAAGATTTGCCTGGCTAACAGTATTCGAGCAGTTCTATAGGTATTTTTAACTACGTCTCGCCCGTAAATACCTACCATGTCATAGTTGAGAACCTGTTTTCAAAACACCTTTATATTTCCTTCCTGAATGTTTGCGTCTTGTATATCAGTATGTCGCGACGACCGACATCTGTGCATTAAAGCCTGTAGATAATGAAATTTATTTATTTTTTTATTTTTTCTGACCAATAAATATAGAATTCTTGTAATTTCGGTGATAGAAGATGCTTCAATTGTTTTAGTGAAGTGAAAATCTACATAGCGTGTTACTNCAATTTTGTTAAATTATTAACAGAAATAATTAAACGTATGGAAATATTTTCGGCCATTCTTGTAAACTATTTTATTCTTTTCCTACACCTTCTGAAGGAAATCGTCTGTTAAGAGCATTAAAAAAATAATTTATATCTTTTGTAGACCCGACTGTTGGATTCTCATCGATAATATTGATGTCACCCCCGTGAGCATGAACCTTCAGTCCATTCGCAATTGAGATGTTAAATACATAGGAAACAAATGAATTGTCTGAAAAATAAATTCAAAATTACCTAAGATTCGTTTAATTTTTAAGATAAATCATAAATACTATTATCCATTATACACTTATTCTAATATAAACATATTTGAGTAGCCAATTTACCTTTTATCTTTTGAAAAGTGTTCGGATAAATGTGATTAGCGTGTTAGTATAGGACAAAGTTCTAAGCATCCTGTTTTGGAATTCAGGGCAAGCGAAGCTTCATAATAGACCCATCGTTGCCATCATTCAAAACTCCAAATAAATAAATAACTAAATAAGTTACTGTTAAAAAATGTAGCATTGAAATAAGTTTATAAAAAAATTAGTTAATTATGTCCATTAAGAAATCGATTTCTGATAGTTTTTACGAGTATCAGAAAACATAAAAATTTTTCTATTGTCATCCGAAGGAGGCACGGAGTAATATTTAACCTAACCTAAAACAAAACATCACAAAACTTTGTAAAGCAGCAAATTACCATAAAATTTTTAAGTTTCCCTACGCTTCCACTTACTCTCAGAAATTTCCAAATACTTCAGTTAACGATATTCCATTATTGAATAATAAAGCGGGGTGCAAAATATCTTTGACCAACGAAATCTGTTGATTTATATTCTTTCTTCTCTAGGAATCATTAGCCGCCATTTCCGTAATAATTACAGATGTTAAGGGATTAAATAAACATATTTTTTCTGCACATGTGGCCTATCCGGCATTACATCCAGTCGAGAAACAAGTTTTGCCCATCGTTAAACAGCACGTTTCGTACTAAGAAAGGCATTTTTTCACTAACAAATGAAGAAAATATTGGTACACAAATACATTCGTAAGTACCGACAAACAATACATAAACGAAACATCAATTTTTTTAAATTTGAATTTAATAGAACGCACGATTAGACACGAAAATCCGCAACTACGATTATCGCTTTCTCTGGAAGATAATATATGAACAAATAAATAATAACTTGAACAATTTTCAACAGAACTTCCTCACCTTTCTTACACCGTTTTAGTGAAAAATACCTATCAAGAAATAAAAGGACATTATAAGTACAGTATCGAAAGGAAAACACAAATTTATATGATATTTAATAACTTAAATAATAATACTTAGGAGCGTTAATTGTCATACACACTTATCCCTCTTTTTATGCGGTCGATTGTAGGCGCTGTTAAAAACGTTACTCTTTTTGTTAATATCAAGAGTTCGTTTAATTTATTAAGCGTAGTACAATACTGTATGTTGTTTTTCGTTTCATTGAAGTTCTGGATCTTATCAGACATTTCTCTACAGGAGGCACGTATTGTACTTTTCTACGCGATTTTTGTTTTACGCGGAAATCTTTAAAACGTATTCACCTCGCTTAAAGAGATATAAGTGTATATATGATTTCGTAGGTTAATTTCCATTATAAGTAATTTAGTAGGTACCTAAAATACGTGATTGCATGTAATTAGAAAATACCTCAAATGAATCACAATCATAGGATAATACAGAAGCAAATTTGTTTTAAACAACACTTATTAAATATAATGTTACATATCCTGGAAGTGATCGTCGTTTCCGAGTTTACTTCCATCTATCCAATATGGCCAAATTAGTTTATACGATCCGCATAAATTAACGGTTTTTTTAACACGTCCGATCGACCGGAAGACTAATTTAAATTTCAAAATAATATTTCAAAGCTAAATACGTTTTAAAATAAACTTTTAAAACTAAATTAATTATCGATTCTAGAAACGAGTTAACACCACAGATTTTAAACATTTTTACGTGACAAAAACAATCGAAGCATATTTTATCGACACATTATATTACACGAACACATTATATTTTGGCCTAAAAATGAAAATTTGGCATATCTATAAGCTGTACAGTCTGTAACTAAAGAATAAACACATTTGTTTTTTTTAAATTCATTTAAATTTAATTTATTACTTAACAATAAAAGTTTTATAAGATGATTTTATATATTAATTAAATTATTTATACAAAGTTTTGTAATAAGTATAAAATATGTACATCATTTATACAATGTTTTAGATTTTGATTGTAACAAAATTATAAACACAGTGTTAAGAAATAACAATTAAAAATTGTTTGTATATTTTGAAATTTTATGTTTTGATGAAATTAGTCGAAATATTCTATCCGGCATTGAGTTTACTCATTTTTAAATTTTTCCTTCAGTTAGTGCCTCTCATTCTTCCATAATTTCCAATTTTAGTTCATTTATACTGTTTTACTGATTTCCTCTATAGACAACAAATGTTAGGCAGCTCATAGATTTTTAATGGGATTCGTATCTGGACTTCTAGATGGCCAATCGATTACCTCAAATTTTTTTCAAGCCATCCTTTTGCTGGTTTTGAGGCATGCTACTTTCAAGAAGTGTCGCCATTGTCTTATCCACTATCAGTTCTGACTTATTTACCACAAGCCATTTCTGTATTTTCATCACCCACTTTTCACATTGGGACTCCTGCTCACTGCTCGATTTACCGGATATAAATAAAACTAAATCGTCTGCGTAAGCTATTTACTCTACAACAGGGGTGTCCAACCATTTTGTTTCTCTGGGCCGCATTGGAAGAAGTCAAAAAGTTTTGGGCCACAAGTATATATAATATATACTTGTATATATTATATATACAAGTATATATAATATATACTTGTGGCCCAAATATATATATGTTACCGCTAAAGTTCGAAATCCGTTAATGTGCGGATTACCTAGCTAATCTGCGAATTAACTAGGGTGATCCGTTAAAGCTGCGAAAAGTATTCCATTTCTCAAATTACCTATGTGCAGAGTATCTAGGTAATCTGCAAATTACCTACTAGGCACTCGGTAAAGTGAAATCAAGATTTTTGCTGGAACAACAGCAACGTTTCTGTACGCTTAAATTAACATATTGCAAATTAAATAAACAACATTATGTTAATTTAAGCGTACAGAAACGTTGCTGTTGTTCCAGCAAAGATCTTGATTTCGCTTTACCGAGTGCCTAGTAGGTAATTCGCAGATTACATAGGTAATTTGAGAAATGGAATAATTTTCGCAGCTTTAACGGATCACCCTAGTTAATTCGCAGATCAGCTAGGTAATCCGCACATTAACGGATTTCGAACTTTAGCGGTAACATATATATATAATATATACAAGTATATATAATATATACTTGTGGCCTACTATACAAGAATATTTAAAAATTAACATGTCTAGATTATAATAATAAGTATTAAAACTTTATCAAGAAAGAAGGATATTTTAAAAAATTACTTCTACAGACACTTTCAATTTTTACTTAGAAATAGATCAATTCATTTATTATAAAAGAGACTAAAGAAAATTTATTTGAAAAACACAAATATTTGTTTTATTTGCGTTTTTAATTAATAAAAAGCGACGAAACACCATTTTAAAGTGCATTGTTATTCAATTAATATAATTATAAATAATATGTTGCCGAAAAAGTAGCCAAAACACCAAATAATATTTTTTACGTCAAGAAAAAAAGGTAGCCACATTTGGCCCAATGTAGCCAAATCTTGCAACGTTGGAAAAAATACTAAATAAAACTGGAGTTTCGAATCAAAAGATTATAGACCCAAGTGCGGGGAAAAAGAGGCAAAGGACAAAAGATAAAAAGTGAAAAAAGTTAAAAAATTACGGGTCCATATTTGCTTAACAGAAAATCTATTTAACGTTTCTCACTACTACATCTTTTGTCTTTTCTCATTTTTCCCTCCTTTTCCCAAATTTGGGTCTATAATCCTTTGAGTCACAACTCCAGCTTTATTTAGTAATCCTTCCGCATTCACACATCTCAAAGTATTTGAAAATACAGTGGTGCCTCGTATAACGTACTTAATCCGTTCCAGGTGCACGTCCGTTAAGGGAATAGTCCGTTATACGAAACGCATTTTCTCATAGAAATACATGTTAAAACATATAATTCGTTCCGCAGCATAAAATAACCGTACTGTACCATAAAAAATTAAAAATGGAGCAGTCACCAATTATTCCGGGTAGTCAGATGTTGTGAGGAGGTGGAGGAACACTTTCTTCACACATTCATACAAATACAGACTTTTTATATATTGCAGCGGGTCTTTTTTTATTGTTTTTTAATCGGATTCAGATTCAAGAGAGGCTACCGGAGCTTGCAGGGTCAACTTCACTTGTTCCATCCTTTGTTTTTTCCCTGCTGGCTTCTTGAAAAACATGTCCAAGATGGTCTGTTTCTCTCTCTTCTTCAACACCTGTCGGAAATGACAGGCAAGGGTGTCATTGTAGAGATCATTGATCCTGTTGGCCTTAACTGTGTTTGGATAATGAGTGTTGGTAAACTACCGAATTTCTCCCCATTGGACAAAGAAGTTTTTATCAACTTCCACTCCTTCTGATGATTTCTTGCATTGTTTCAATTGAAATCACTTTTCTGTTTTTTTTTTTTTTTTTTTTTAGAAGCCATGATTTGCACAACACTTGAATAAATATAAATACCCTGCACTGTGTTGATGTACCTAATAAACAAGGGAGCAAGCCTAATCCCAACGCTCTGTTCTTCAGATATAATAATAATATATTCTAATAATACTAATATATTATAAAAATAGCAGATTGTCATTGGCAACGGCAAAAGAGTGAAAACATCATTCGCACTTGTTCGTAGAAAGTCCATTGGTCGAACGAAAAGTCCGTTGTCCGCAGCCAGTCCGTTGCTCGAGTCACGTAACGGCCAAACAGAAAGTCAGTTATTCGCAGCGTCCGTTATTCGAGGTGTACGTTATACAAGGCACCACTGTATTTTCTTTCCACTCAAAAATAAAATATGAATAAAGGTTTACGGCTTTGTGAAACTTTTTTTGAGTTTATGCCATTGAAATAAATAAATAATAATAAATTAAAACATTTGTCGGTTTTGTTTACACGTTTATTGGGCCGCATTGGAACTTGCCTTGGGCCGCATGCGGCCCGCGGGCCGCGGGTTGGACACCCCTGCTCTACAACATTCAGTCAAAACCCTGAGGCAACGTTCAAATACCAAATTACCGACCCCTGGAGATAGTTTCTATTTACCTTCCACACCGTTTGTCATCCTCCCCGTACATAACTTCTCGATATGATAAATAGTCCCGTAGTAACTACAGGTAATCCCCGTANCCACTCAAAAATAAAATATGAATAAAGGTTTACGGCTTTGTGAAACTTTTTTTGAGTTTATGCCATTGAAATAAATAAATAATAATAAATTAAAACATTTGTCGGTTTTGTTTACACGTTTATTGGGCCGCATTGGAACTTGCCTTGGGCCGCATGCAGCCCGCGGGCCGCGGGTTGGACACCCCTGCTCTACAACATTCAGTCAAAACCCTGAGGCAACGTTCAAATACCAAATTACCGACCCCTGGAGATAGTTTCTATTTACCTTCCACACCGTTTGTCATCCTCCCCGTACATAACTTCTCGATATGATAAATAGTCCCGTAGTAACTACAGGTAATCCCCGTATAACACAGCACCCCGGACTTCACGGCTTAACCGAAAAAACGGCTTCTACTGTACTATTTTAGATGCAGACATTGTTATAAATATTTTTATCTATTTCGATTTTAAAAATGTTCAAACCGTTTTAAATTTGAATTTGTTATTGCATATTGGTTCGGTTATAGAACGATTGTAAACGTTCCAGAAAATTGATCAAATTGAAAATAGTTCGTTTGATTCTCGGCAATTCTCTTCAGCGGTAGGTGTTATATAACAATTACTATAGTTATTGAAATATTGAATGTAAATGGGGTTTGCTTGCAAAACCTCCGCGGACGAAGTCGGGGTAACAGCAAGTTTTCAGATATTTTAAATATTTTAACATCGGCTACGTTTGATTCGCCGTCTTTACTGTCTTTTATATATTTAATTACTAAATTGAAATTATAAAAATCAATAATTGTAACCTTATAAATTATAATCTATCAATACAATTAGTTTTGTATTCTAAATTTAACTTATTTTATCGAATTAATATTAATTTTTAAAAGCCATTGAAAACAAGAACATGTATGTACTGTATATGCCCTAGAGACTCGAGTAGTTTTGGTTCCACCCCTTCAATTAGACCAATTTGCTGAGCCACTCGCACTGAACACTTGCACGTCAATAATTATACAATTAATAGATAAGCGACCATACTCCCCGTACAGTACATAGTTTTCATTAAAGCATAAAATAACTCATCTCGGCTTTCTAAACGTTGCGATTCTTCCTATATCATTTCGAGGTATACTTATATGCTCAAAAAGTTTTAAAAATTATCGTATTTTAACCTTATAAGACGAACTTTTTGTACGTAAATTATTTCAGATAATTAGTACGGGTCCTATATACGAAATTCTTGCTTCTTCTCAGCTTAAAGTGTAAACAGGTTTGTGCTCAAAAATCGCCCAATAGAGCGGCGCGTTTTATAAAGTAAATCACAAACAATTGTAATTAATAGAGAATTAGATTTCACTCTCGTCTCATGACGTCTTCAAATACGATACCAAAATAATGGATATTTGCTAAAGGCACGCGAAGTGAAGATTTAGTTCCTCCTTTGGACGATTTCTCTCATGTGTCCTTCATTACGTGTGTCGTCGATGTGCGGTTCACATGTGAAGATGTTTCTCTACCTTATTTTCTTTTTTCTTTCGTTAGTGATGGCTTCCGAAGCTGCAAATTTGGGTGAGTACTGCGAATCTAACGAAAGACGTTTTGCTTTTTGCTATGACAATTAATACGAACACATTTATATATTTTATTTATTGTATTATTACCGCGTCTGTTTCAATATACTTCGATTATAATAATTATTGCTTAAAGTAAATCGAGTTAGCTGGGCTTATATCGAGTAATTTACCATACTATTACGTATACGGTACCACTGATACTTTATGATTTCGCGTAAATTTTCTGTCGTAAATAGTAAATTTAGGGACCTCAAGTGAGGGAGATCCGAATTACAGATCATTCCAATAGATGCAATAATTGCTATAGGAATGCTATTTGTGAACGGACGAAAAACTTTAGCAACAAAGTCTATGATTTTCGGTGAGAATTTTTTTTAACTTATTTACTTTTAATACAAAATTTTCAATACTTTGCAGAAATGGCGAATCAAAGAAATGTCGTAAGAATTGCTAAATCTTTCATAAGTATTGTTTTTAAGTTAATATTAATTTAAATAAAAATTTTATTTATGTCAATCATGGAAGGTACATTAATCAGTTCTAATACTTGTTTCGTTTAACTTAACACTTTAACAAAACTAAACAGCGTGGTGACATATATGCTATTTTTATTTTTTGAAATAATTTATCGTTTTTTGAGTACATACAATTATCAATATAATTCGTAATTGCCGATTTTATATCAAATGACTTTTTCGCACTGCTTATGGCATGTCGGGCCCTTTCTTTATCTATTTCGGTTTCACCATCTTGAGTCCGTTTGAGTTAACTAAGACAGCTCTTTTAATTGTATTTGTAGGCGGTAACTAAAAGAGACTTATCACTGTTCACTCTAACCAAAACGGAGAAAAATAAATAAAAATGTTCAGACTGGATTCGAGTCTTAAATATTGATCTGGGAAACGGAAAGATAATTAATTTAACTGTATTTTTTAACTATTAATGAAAAAAAAACAAAACACTACTGTACAAACATTCAAAATGCAGTTTTGCAGTTTAACAAATACAGGGTAGTTATAATTAAAATTGCTCAACTCAAACCTGTATACAGCTCATTTCTTTGAGATATTTTGATGAAACTTGGTATATACGTGATATGGACCAAGGGAAAAAGAAAAATGCAAAAAAAAATATTTAGTTCAAATTTATAACACTAGGTGAAAAAATGGTGCATGAAATAGATATTATGCAAATTAGGAACCTTTAAAAAGCCAGTAGTTGATGCCATTCTTTATCATGCCTTTACAGACGAAAGATTGTGCTTTACTGGTAAAGTTGTTTTATCAGAATGGCAGTAATGGTTCGGCTGCACTGCGATAATATCGATGCTTGAAAGGCTTGTGAATAGGGCCTATATTGGAGTATGGTTTGAGAAAAATGATTAACAAATTTGAAAAGACTGGAAAGTTGGGTGTATTGCCAGGAAGAGGTTGGAAAAGGATTTGAAATGAAACTGTGGAGTAAGTTGCCGTTGCTGTGACTGACAGAGCAAACATTCTTCGGTGAGTGCTCAAGTGGTGTCATGTGATTTGTCTCTTCCTTGGTCTATGAGTTTGAAAAATTATGCAATCCATTTTACAGTGGTTTCCATACAAGATCCACATGTTTCAAAAGCTGTACCCTCAAGATCCAGAACAATGCACAAAAGATTGTTTACCAGTTTTTGGCCAGAATAGCCATTCACAATGCATTGCCATAAAACATTTTGTGGTCAGACAAGGTGCATTTCGCCCTACATAAAGCAGTGAATACTCAGAACTGTTGCATATACTGTAAGACCTGATGTGCATGAACAACCTTTGCACTCTGCTTACATGACCATTTAGTGTGGTTTTCACTTATGACTTCATTTTTGGCCCCTTTTTCTTTGAGGAGTTCACACCACAAGACCCTAAAATGTGTTCCGTGACAGGTGCCAGTTACTGCAAACTTCTGCTGCATCACGTCATTCCTGCTTTACAAGAATGAAGATTGTCTTAATGCAAGATGAGGCAACACTGAATATTACCTGACAAGTGAATGAACTGCTTCATGACGAATTTGGAGACGATCAGGTAATTTTGAGTTTTCCAAATGCCTGGCCTTCTCATACTCCAGACTTGAATCCCTGACTTTTGGATGTTGGAATAACTGAAAGACTGTGTCTATAGAGGAAGCACGCGAACTCTGCTTGAATTGAAAACAAGCATAACATGCCATGTTGCTGCAATTCCATGACAAATCTGTAAGGTGTTTTGAACACGTGATTGATGCAAATGGATTGCACATTGAACGAATGTTGTAAATAAAAACTTTTTGCGTGTTTCCATTTTGTGTTTCTTGTTCTTCACGTGCCATTTTTTCACCTAGTAGTAGAAATTTGAACTAAATATTTTTTTTTGCATTTTTATTTTCCCCATTGGCTATATAACGTATATACTAAGTTTCATCAAAATACGTCAATGAGAACGAGCTCTATACAGGTCTAAGTAAGGCAACTTAATTATAAACTACCTTGTACATAGTCTAACATTAGACCATAAACTTATTAATTTTTAATGTAATCATTTTAAATTTAACGTATTTTATGTAAATTTATATATATTATTGTATTCAGTAATATGTATTTGATTTAATTTGTTAAATTATCAATTCAATACATTTCTTTAATTAGTAGTTTATGAAAGTAGCAGCAAAATACTATTTTTGACTTAGTTTCAATATATATAATTTAATGTATGCTGATATGAACAATTTACTGGAAAAAATAGCTTGTAATGAATTTGATTCTATTTTTTTTTCAATATATTGTTCACATCAAGTAATTTTTATAACTGTCAATCTATTATCTCTTGATAAGACATGCATTAAGATTATATTGAAATTTGATTAGAATTGGTTTAGATCAAAGCATTTGAGGAAAGCAATTTTTATTTATCTGAGAAAATAAACATTCATTTAAAAAATTTTTAAAAAGTATTAATAGAATCATCGTCATTTTCAGACTATAATAAAATCAAACAATTTTTACAATGAATAATAAGTACTGTATAATAAAAATGTGAAAATGAGTTTTGACAACTCAATAAGGAAATGTTGTCAAACCCAGGAAATTCCTGATATGAATAGACAATACGGGAATAATAAATTGGCTAAGAAAGAAGTTAAGAATTTGGCCTGAAAAACAAAAAAATTATGATTATCAGCCATGCTCTGCATTTCCAAAGTGATATCACAAGACCATAGTCTTTCAAAACACATGTAATTATAAATCGTTGGAAGTACAACAAACTATAGAAAAAGAGAAAATAAATGTTTGGCTGAAAAAATTAAAACTAATGAGAAAGATGCATTGAAATAGACTGAACAACAACAAGTTTTGAAATAAATAAAGAGGCAAGCATATACAAGATAAAAACAAGTAAACAAAAGAAAAAATAGCTAGCATAAACTATTGCATCAGGCAGAATGAAGGAAAAGCAGATAACAATGTTGCAATGGCTAAAGAAAATAATTCAGATCAAACAGAAAAAAAATATTAGCACAGACAATTCATTCAAATACAGTCAAAACATCCAAAAACAGTGAATGCTGATTATTGTGAGATTCGAAGGAAATAATTTAATAATTCAATAATTAAGTTATATGTTAATATGATGACGAGAGGTTAGAGTTAAAGGTTGAGTAGAGAAGAAAAGAAACCAAGTGGGAAAAACCCACACACATCCTATTTCTTCCAATTTCTGAATAGATAAAATCGATTGAATATCTCTCCAATTTAACAATTATTACTAAGGTTGTAACCCAAATCCTGACCTTAGACACTACTGGCCATTAATTCAGTTTGCTTAACAACTGTTATCAATTTTATGATTTCTGACAATTAACATAAATAATAAACAACATTTGGACACAAATTGAACTTGGATGGCATCGCATCAGAACTCCCCGGATAGTTCTCCCATGGGACTAGTATAAAAAAAACCTGCACCCACACCTTGGGGCGATCATAAAAAGAAGCCTCCAGGCAAGTGACTATTCAGATTTCTCTTCATCTACCCTATCAAAGGACCACTAGGGTCTTGATCGCTGCATTATAGAGGTATTTGCATAAATGTTTGAAAACTCTTTCTCTGCATCTAGATTTAACAGATCCATGTATCGTGTTGCCTATGAAAGTTTTATCGCGCAAGTTATATCTTTGTAGCTTATAACACGTATAATCCCATATTTAGCCATAACTTTGTAACTTTATGTATCCTAGTTTTAAGTTTATTAAATTCATTGTTTTGTTTACTTAGAAGTTGGCTTTGTCAATAAGATCCTAAAAGGGGGTAGCAATACATTTAATAATTGAATTATAAGGGTTTAAAATTTTTACTATAGAGATTAATTGTGAAATTTAAAATTTTTCACAGTTACAACAGACTAACAATTTTTTAATGTTCTTGAATGAAATTTTCAATGGATGTAATGGCTATTCTGTATTAATTGTTACACCTGCAACTTTAATTTTGACTGTTAAGGGTTTAATTGTAAAAATGGATTTAATTTAATTCATATTATAATGGAATTTGATTATTTTAACGATCCTTTTTAATAATTTTTGTTACTTTATCGCATTTAAATGTAGTATTTTTACTTTTTTGCATTAATTGTCAGGTAATTAAGTCATTGGACAATATAATAGTAAGTTTTAAATAAAATTGTTGTGTAATTATTCTGCATCATCACATATATAGACACTGGGTTGCTTTTCTTTGGGCAATGGATCATATTCAGTGTCCATCAGATAGACTGGAGCCAATTGACAAACTACTATTAAATGAGAATCCACAGTCTTTATCCCCAAGACCACAAGATTCACCTAAATTAAACAACAGAAAGGCAAAAGAGAATGCAGAAGAGTCAATATTGAGAGAAGCCAGACATTTATTAAGTTGTGTAATAGAAATATGTCCTGAACTAAGTAATAATAGAAATATGTCCTGAACTAAGTAATAATTGTTTGCAAAAAGAAGAGAGTAGAAATTAGAGAAAGTATTGCACAAATATTTGGATGCTTAAATCAAGCATATGGGATTATTAGAGAACTTAGTAACCAAAAACCAAATAAGCCATAATAATAAGTACAAGCCCCGTTTATACTCAGAGATGGTTAGCACTGGATCTGGGGAAAGTAGAACTACAGAGGCAATTTCTACTTCATTGAATACAAAAGTTAACAATGAGGAAATGGGAGGGAATCAAGCAGTCCTAGTATATCCAAGCAACAAAGAAGGCTTGAACACGAATATGAAAAAGGTAACCAATGAGATACTCAATAAAATAGAACTGCACAAACTAAAAATAAAACTGAAAAATGCAAAACAATTATAGCACATAATATGCATGCGAAATCTGGAATTTTTACCGATTATTTTTCGATTAAAGTCCTGTATTTTTCCAAAAACCTCGATTAAATTTTTCTGTAAACCTAAACTAAAACCTAACTTAAAAAAAGGGAAAAATTCCCACTCCAAAGTTGATAGTTAACATGGTCCCGAGGACAACTTTGACCCATCCGCGTACCTTTTACCCCACAACAATTAAATCACATGACCATTTTCCCACGACGAAACTATAAAAGCCACTTTTTTCCCCCTCTCGGGGGAGTCGTTCATCAATCGGTGAAGTGCCTGTCCTCCAAGATATTATCTAATATTGTGTCCTTATCCTACCAGTTCGGAACACGTTGATTATCATAAAATTTTTCCTTAAGGATATTTGAATACAAAGAGGTATGGAACAAATCTTTGTGAACTCTCTCTTGGCCCTTCGCGTTTTAGGGACTCAGAATTTTCCCTCGATAATAGTCATTGTACCGTCTTTATAGATAGCTAATACAATGGTGCCTCGTATAACTACTTAATGGACGTGCACCTGGAACAGATTAAGTGAAAAGTCCGTTATATGAAACACATTTTCCCATAGAAATACATGTTAAAACATATAATTCGTTCCTCAGCATAAAATAACTGTACTGTACCATTAAAAAAAATGAAAATGGTGCAATCACCAATTATGCTGGGTAGTTAGATGTTGTGAGGAAGAGGTGGAGGAACACTTTCTTCACACATTCATACAGACACAGACTTTTTACACATTGCAGCAGGTCTCTTTTTATTGGTTTTCAATCGGAGTCAGATTCAGGAGAGGCTACCGGGGCTTGCAGAGTCAACTCCTCTTGTTCCATCCTTTTGTTTTTTGGCAGTTGGCTTCTTGGAAAACATGTCCAAGGTGGTCTGTTTCTCTCTCTTCTTCAACATCTGTCAGAAGTGACGGGCAAGGGTGTTATTGTAGAGATCATTGATCCTGTTAGCCTCAGCTGTTTGGATAACAAGTGTTGGTAAACTCCTGAACTTCTCCCCATTTGACAAAGAAGTTTTTGTCAACTTTCACTCCTGATGATTTCTTGCTTTGTTTCAATTGAAATCATCTTTCTGTCTTTTTAGAAGCCATGATTTGCACAACACTTGAATAAATGTAAATACCCTGCACTGAGGTGATGTACAGTACAGTATGTAATAGACAAGGGAGCAAGCCGAATCTCAAATGGGAGCTCTGTACTTCAGATATACTAATAATATATTCTAATAATACTAATATATTATAAAAATAGCAGATCGTCATTGGCAACGGCGAAAGAGTAGAAACATCATTCGCACTTGTTCGCAGAAAGTCCATTGGTCGCCTCACGTAACTGCCGAACGGAAAGTCCGTTGCTCGAGTCACGTAACGGCCAAACAGAAATTCCCTTGTTCGTAGCGTCTGTTATATGAGGCACCACTGTAAAATGTTGTTTCTTTGTTAAACCTGTTTCCTCGTATATTGCCTGTCATCTTACCGACGCCACTCCTCCCTCCTACACTCGACCAGACCCGAAAAAAATTAGTCCTGTTCTCTCGGAATAAACTAAAAATTTAAGCCATCTCTGACAAGTGAGCAAGTCCCTCTGACTTGAAAGCCGATCCACAGAGGTACGATGTAGTCATACCCCTTGGTTCTCACAAATTGGTTTGCAGGAGTAGGGTTTTGACTTCTTCGGAACTTCGGTAAGGCGACGGAGAAAAGGCCATATATGAGCAACACGGTCGATTCGAATTGAGTTAGGTATTAGTTTCCTACAGTAGGGAAGTTAAATAGTAATTAGTAGACATAATGGATATCTGCAACCTCAACCTGCAGCTGGGCCAGGCAACCCAAATCCAACGCTGAATCCCATCACATTGGGAGGTCTACGCGAGATAATACCACTGTTACTCGTATTTTCTGGAGAGGCAGGAGGCCCCAGAGTAACCGATTTTTTCGATTCTTTGGCGGACGTCACCAAAGTAGCCGCCTGGACAAAGGCACAGATGCTAGCGGTAGCAAAATTAAAACTTACGGGGATAGCCCGAGAATTCGTTAGAAAGGATCATAGGGTTAAGAAAATAGATCGACAAGGAACCTGGATTTATTCCACACCTGAACCTCTCACCCTATCAGACGTCACCTATGACCTCAATCACCTGTTACAAATGACAACTAAATTAACACCATCCTCTCAACAGTAATTACAAGTTGCCTTGATACTATTGTTATTGGATGCTGCCTTTATCATATCGTTCGACGCTACATTCAGCAGAAAAAACGTCATCCACCACCTCAACCCAAGGTATATAGAGACCTCAACCGCACCCAGAAGACATCTCCCCCAGCGAAAGAGAAAAGTCAACAACCTGACACCCAACCAAGCACTTCCCGAGAAATTACACAGAGGCGACCCTACCCAATTAGCACAAACTTATTGTTCAAAGCTATTAAGGCCTTGCTCGACACTCGACAATAACCATTATATTTGCCTATTTTTTGTGTTGTTCTGCGTTCCGAAATTATATTCCCCTAACACACGGACTCTTTCATACATTTAAATTTTTTTCTTAAATTTTTATATATATCCTAAATTTAGAATTTTAATATCTGAGAGAGAGTAAATATAACAAAGATTCTAGTGTTGCCTGAGGGGGGCGGGAACCCCCACAGTGTCGACCCCCCCTGTGCGATCAAATAATGTCTAATAAACCATACCCCTACGGGCGACACATCACGAGATATAGCCCCCCCAAAATCGGGCCGCGCGACATCGCGGCGCGCGTCGCTTAGCTAACTCGCGTCGCTCAGCTAACTCGCGTCGCTTAGCTAACTCGCGTCGCTCAGCGCTCAACTCGACTGCTTTTAACTATAGCACACGCGACTCTACGTACGTCATTTCCGGTCACGTGACTCCGCTTCCGTACCTAGGGTGCCTCGCACGATGTAAAAAAAATCTTTATATTTAATAATTTAATAAATAGTATAAAGTAATAATTAATTTTAATACTATGTTAATGCTATTTGTAGTATTAATATCTTGATTAGTTTTATAAAAAAAACCAGCTAAATTTTAATATTACTACTTTTAGATGCCAGGAGCCTCACGTGCTGTTGCAACTTGTGATTATAGCTATCGTAAACAGCTATTGTCATCTATGCTAGTAATGAAAACTTCACTACCGACAGTAAATTAAAGAAAGAATCGCTTATTAAAAAGAAATCGAATAAAACTGATAAGGAAACTTTTACATGTAAATAAACAGAATAAATCAAAAGAATGTGTTAAATGTAATGATTGTAAAACTTTACAAGATATTAATTTTAAATTAATACACGGGATTTGTATTTTAAAAATTGTAATAACAATACAAAATGTAAAAAATTCGTACCTGATTCTTTTAAATTTGTTTTTATGTAAAACTTAATTTGTATGTATTGATATTAAAAATGTGTTTATAACAGAAAATTGTTCTTTTGAAAAATTTAAGTAATATCGTTTTCGGTACATGAGTATTAAAATTTAAAAAATAGACCAATATAATTTTTGGTTTAAAAAAAAGTGGTTTGACAATAGGAATTAAATTAATTTACTTATATATAAATCACCTACGTAATATTTATCAAAATAAGTTTTTAAAGAAGCTATTGTTATTATAATATAAAATACATAAAATCGATTTCATTTACAAAGTAGAAAAACGCATTTTAATTAGTGATGTAACGAATATTCGGTTACTATTCGGTATTCGGCCTATTCGGTCTATTTTTCGCTATTCGGCCGAATACCGAATATTTAATCACTATTTGGCCGAATATCGAAAAACAGGAGTAAGAAATAACAAAAACACAGTAAATTAATCATTTGGGTATTTAGATTTAATGTTATCGGGTTAGTGTTGTTTGTTTATATTTATTTATAACTTATAACATGCATAAAATAAAAAAAGAATATAATATTAGTCACATGTGTTTACAATTTATAATTACAAAGATCAGCACACGTACTGTACATACCTATTCGTTCGAGAATCGTCGCACATCTGAGGGTCTGACCCTGCCTATCCTTCTTTTTAAGCGCTCGTCTTTGCTCTTCCCTTTCTCTTTCCTCTATCGCTCTAATCCATGTATGCCTATGCATACATCTTAATACGCGCTCACGATACTTTCGATTCGTCACTTTTCCGTCGTAGAATTCCCATTTTACAATTACGTGACTCACAGCCTGGTGATAATGGAGAAAAGAGACAGATAGGACGTCGGTATAAGTCACAGTTATGATTTCACAGATTCCAGACAGCTTGGTAGCCCGAACGACCCCAGGCTTTCGCCCAGGCACGCTAAGTGACTTTCATTACAAGCATTTAGCTTTCCGAAGTCTATGACAACAATTGTTTGGCATTCACGACCACGAATTTCGTGCCAATAAGCTCCTCGACTTGTTTGATTATGTTATCAACTCAATTTCATATTTATTTTCACATTTTCACTTCGCGGTTCTTCTCTGTTCTTTTTCCGTTATTTACACGTGTAGGTCATTTCATTGTTATCCACATTTGATATCATCACTTATCACATACTGCCATAACGCTCGTGTCTGTCCGCTACAACTGTCAAGAATTAACGCGATTGGCAAAGCGTAGTGACAGCAGGCCAATAGAGAGCAGGGTCCTTGCCATAATGCGGTTTGCCGCCAATTTTCGTACGTGCGTTAATCGAGCCGAATATTATGGCCGAATATTCGGTATTCGGCCTGAGGCCGAATATACTATTCGTTGCAACACTAATTTTAATTTCAACTTTACACCGTAGAAATTACGGAGGTTTGCTCAATATTTTGGATTTTTCTTATTTGTCAATCTATCACAAAGAACTACCCGAAAAGGAAGGTGAGGAGCTGCTAATTCATTTTACGATATATAAACTTATTAATCTATAATCTTTTTATCTAATACATTAAGTTTATTACTGATCGCTCATCGCTGCATGCGATTTTGTTTGAGAGAACTAATCGTGCGTTCATTAAATTAATACTTTATTTTGATCGAAAATTACTGGCGAGACATGAACATACAGTAACATATACATAGGTAAATTCGAACTATCTGTATCAATTTTCTGTCTCGCGCCAAAGCAAGTTTTATGGATTAAGCGACTTATTCACAATTTTTTCGTTTTCATTTGTATTCAAAGAGCGATGTATAGTCCTATTGATATTTGTAATCGCGAAATAATTTTAGTAGCTTTTTTGCAACGCAAAGGATTCATTTCAGATAGAAAAAAATGTGCGCAATGCAAAAACGAGTGTAAATTTGTGAAAAATCCTATCCAACAGCCGGATAGCTGAGCGGTCAAGAAGTGCATTTTTTTATTCCTCCGCGCGAGCGGCATCCGTTTTAAGGTTTAAATTTAAAAATTCCTGCAAAACGCGTTCCTAAATTCCAGTCGGAGTGCGCGCCGTCGGACGGCAAAATGGCCGCTTGTAGTAGTAGTTTATGGTGGAAAGCAACATGGAGTCCTCCTTGCACGGATAGTTTCGTTTCGGGGACCATTATGTGGCTGGTTTAGTGAATGAAAATTTAAAACTTCTGAATGCGTAAGTTAGTACACGCGGTGATGTAAGTATCTTCTCGAACTTTTTCGAATGATCCCGAAAATCTTCATGATTTTTTTCGGGAGGTTGCCCTTCCGGATATGTCAGGCCCCGTTCCTCATCAACCCTGTCGCCCCGTTCTGGGCCTGGCCAAACTTATAATGGGCTAACTAAAACAGGCCATTCTTAGTGCCCACAGGGCGGAAATAGAAAAAACCCCCATCTTTACCTAACGCAACTTACTAAGTCTCTTAAGTTCAAAAAAATGAGTCACCCGGCCCACAAATGACTATGACAAGAGATAAAATTGAGACCAAATTGAAATACATCTTTAAAAATTTCAGGTATATTTTTCCTAATGTTAACTCTAAGAATTTCATTAGCAAAAGTGCATAGTTGCAAAATAATTCTATATTTATGTTTGGGCTACAAATAATTCAAATTTTAAAGCACAACTTTGGTACTTTTTAACCTTCAGATCTGGCAACATTGTTCCTCAGTCCGTGTCACAGTCAACATGCCTTTTGACATGAGCGAACGTGCTATTTCAGAGACTCCCGTCGTGGATCCCGAAGAAATTTTTGAAAAGTTGACATGCTTTAATTTTGCACGCTACTTTCCCACCGAAGAGGCCGCGGAGAAATTTTGCCACATGGTGAAACTCGTGCCCCATCCGGACCTAACCGGCTTTGTACCGTCGTGCCCAAAGTGCGGAGGTAAGATTTCCTTGATTTCCTCCTATACACGAGTGCCGTATGCAGGTATCTGTTAACTAATTCAATCTGTCATATTTTTCAGGCGTGATGAGAAAAGAGCCGGCACCAGCGGATAGGTTCGGATTCGTCTACCGCTGTGAAAAACTACAACAAAAGAAAAAAATGCGCCGGCGGACTGGCGGCTCCGTCTGGCGGGCCGTTTGCACCGGTACCCTCTCTTGTACCCATAACACATTTTTTGAAAGAGCTCAGCTCTCAGCTCAAGAGGTATGATATCGTGGCAGTATGCCATATTTATATATATTATATTTCTCATATTTCTTCTCTTTCTTTGTTCCTTTGTCTTTTGCCATTCTGGAATTTTCCTGTTTAACCCTACCCTTGGGAGTTGATGACTCACATCTAAGACAATAGAAACTAAGTAGCCCTAAGGGGTTAACAGGGTGAGGGAAGGACACCCACAGAATCGGCGGTTTCACGTGCTTGGTACCACGTGCTTCTATAATTCGATCGTACCGCTTAATTATGATGATGTATGTTTTATGAGATAATTTTTTTTTGTATTTAACAGGTGCTAATGATAATTTATGAATGGGTCAAGGAGGAGCCGGTCACCGTCGCCGCGAAAGAATGCGGCGTGGCCCTGCAAACAGCGGTGGACTGGTTTAACTTCTGCCGGGAAATTGCGGAGGTTTTCGTCTCCAACAACCAAAACCATCAACTTGGCGGTGAAAAAAAGCACGTCGAGGTAACGATCGATCCAAGTTTCTGACTTCGCCGATATGTCTATGTCTCTATATCTATATACATATGTTTTCTTTTCAGATTGATGAAACTTTCACAAGGAGACGAAAATACAACCGCGGGCGCGTTACCAAAGGCACCCAAATAACTATATTTGGTGCCTATTGTCGGGAAACGCGAGAGGTGATGTACTGGCATGTAAGTAGTAACGAAACATTATTTCCTATTATTATTTACTTTTAGTGGAAGTTTTGTGTTATATTTTCTCGTATTCTTTCAGGTGGAGAACAAAAGCAGGCGCGTTCTGTGGAGCCACATGTACAGATACATCGCCCCAGGTTCCATTATCGTTTCCGACAGCGCGCCCCAATATCGCGGTTGTACGACGATGGGCTTCTCGGATCATAAGACCGTGAATCACAGCCAGCAGGGCCCCGGGAGGTAAGGACGACGATATTGTGCTATGTGTTAAGTGAAAGAAATGAACGAGCGTTATTGAAAAAGATACCAAAAAGTGACATTTTTCTTTTTTCTCCTTGCAGATTCGTCAACAGCGAAGATCCCGAGGCCCACACTCAGAACATCGAGTGTAGACACCGCTGGCTGAAGAGGTCCATCAAGTCGCTCCGCACGGACAGGAGCCTGCAGAGTTACACCTGCAGCTACGTGTACAGAACGCGGTTTCTGTCTAAGTTGCCTACAATATCGGCAAAGTTCCGGCAGTTTATCGGGGATATCGTGGCCGTCTACCCGGGCCCCGGTCGCCAGGGTCTCCAACTCAAGACGATCGGAGTGCCCGTGGATCAACATCTGCCGCCAGACGAGCCCTATTTCGATATCCTCGAGCACGAGGGCGACGAAGAGGAACAGCAGGGGGATGACGATCGCCCAGTGAGTAGCGAAGCTTGTGTATAGTGCGCGTGACCGAAGGATACTTTTTTGCGGATTTGAAACCTGGATTATGATTTTTCAGACAACATCGGGCGCTACCAGCACCTTTCTCATCGACCCCCAGGACCTAGCCGAGGCGGGGACCAGCGGCCTCACCCCGTCCTCCCCATAACATCATGAAGAGGCTAGGCGTCGCCAGTAGCGAAAAGACATCTCGGGAGACGCAAGAGGAGTCGCTTTTGAAGGTTAGTGTAGAATCTGTTTTCTTCGCCTTTTACGTCGGCAGTTAGAATGTGTGGTTCTTTTCGGTTAGCAGCGCGCCAGTCAATTGACGTGATCTAACTCACGTGTATTGGGTTGATAATCGGTTCAGAGAGGATTACCCAAATGGGTAAGCCGGAAATGGTTAGTGGTAATGGTTACAAGCAGTTAGGGTGCGACTATGAAGACGCGAATTTAGAGCGAGCGATTTAGTTTTCGCAAAGGAAAACCATGCACAAACGAGAAGCGAGAAATAACGCTGGCGGGAGCGAATTTCTGGTTCTCGCACATATCTGACAGGCTTTGATATTTATCGCGTCTCGCCTCTTCTCGCCACATATTCTCGCTCGCTCGCGTCTGCATAGTCGCATCCTTACAGTCGCTCGCGATACTCTTAGCAGAGCGACGCGCGCCGCAATTTCGCGCGACCCGATTTTGAAGGTAAATGTTACCCGTTAAACGTTAAATTACTTAGCCTTTCAAGCGGAAAATAAAAATGCTTATTATTTTCGTTAAATTTATTTACATATTAATGATTATCGACGTGGTTATTGTATTATTAATATAGCCATAAAAATAGTTGGTATTCAGGCGGTATTCGAAACCAATGAATAAATTATTGCTTTAAGTAATCTTTAAAATATATACTATATATAATAAATACTAAATATATATAAATATTTTATATACTATAATTAATATTAATGATCGAAGACTTAGAAATCGTTTATTATATTAACTTTGCGTGTTAACGAACGATGGCGCGGGCAACTTGGTGCAATTTTAGTTTTTCTATGGATTTGAGATATTTTAAATCGTTTACGTACTTATTTCGATAGAGAATTTTAGACGTTTAGTTTAAGTCGTTCCGATCGCTTAATTGCCATTCACTCGCTTACTTTACTCGGATCGAGTCGATTACGCCTAAGTGGTATTAAAGGTGGCAACGTGGTCGCTGTCGCTCGTTTACGTTGCTTTCGTTTCGAAGATTAACTGGTAAGGAGGGGGACGAAACCCCCACAAATTAGACCCCCCTGTGCGAGGAAAAAAACAAATTTTTGGTATATTAAGTAGGTGTCACGTGACCGGAATGACGTAGGTATAGCCCTCACCACACTCGGCCAACCTCGCGCGGCCCGATTTTGGGGGGGCTATATCTCGTGATGTGTCGCCCGTAGGGGTATGGTTTATTAGACATTATTTGATCGCACAGGGGGGGTCGACACTGTGGGGGGTTCCCGCCCCCCTCAGGCAAAACTAGAATCTTACCGTTTTGAATCAAAGAATAGTGTTACTTCCATCTCTTAAGCCGAAGACTTCCGACGCACGTGACTCCTCAACCGTTCTAACAACTTGAAGTGCCAGTCAACCCATCGGACAGGAAGTTCTAACCCGCTCGCCACAACAAAATATCAACAACCTACTTACGAATTTTCCAATCATTAAATATTTTCCGGTATCTGCTTGAAAAGTTTTATATCGTCGATAAAACATCGTCCACACAAGAATCTAGCCGACGAAAACAAGAACTCCAAGACAAAGGGCAATCTCGACCCTAACGTACTTTGACCAGTACTCTCCTATCCAGGTCAAAGAAAACGTTAACTGACCACGTGCGACTAAATATCCAGATGGCACAACGCGCTGATTGGTCAGCTGAATGACGTCAACCCATTGAAGTATCTATACTACTATATAAAGAGACAACGTATTTTTCGTTTGTGACCACTAACCGTGAAAACTACTGAACCAATCGTTACCAAATTTTAACTGCAACATCTTTATGATCCCCAGAATGTTTACCACTAATCAAACCTACATATTTTTTATTAATTAAATAAAACTGCAATGGATTTTTCATCTAGGGTTAAGGCTTTTATGTCCAACAGATGGCGCTACGAGTATGACGCCCTAAGTTTGCTTTTCTGTGAGGAGGAACTAAAGCAGATCATCATCTATCTATCTATATAAATAAAAATGTAATGTTCGTTTGTTCCTACCGATTTCTTTCAAATTTTCACACAACGCTGCATTCGAATACGCACGTGTTTTTATATAATATACATGTCGAAATTCCCCCCCCCCGGGGGAGATGGACAGGATTAAGGCTTGCTGTAAAGAACTTTGCTTATATTTATACTATTTTAGATGCGGTTTTTTGCGTTTTTGATTGCGTTTTAATAGGGTACGTCAAGAGAATGTACACTAAGGGATTTTTTGAAAAATTTCCCAATCTCACGGGGAAAGTGTTATACATTTATAATAGATACATTTTGAGCCACAACAACGCTTGGCGGGGTCTGCTAGTAGATTATATTTTGTGGTCGTCAGAACGAATGTTGACGAAATAGATTATTTATTTAGTTGTAATATTGAGTGAGTATAAAGTGAAAATACAACTGATTATTATTTTTTTAACATTTAACTTTATACTTGATCTTTATGCATCTCTGAACCAAATCATACACAATAGATCATTTTAATACCGCGATTAGTGTTTTAAATTTACGTTCACATATAATAAATAACAGAAAATTTATACTTTGTTACAGATATTATTCATAAAAAGTTCGAGAAAGGATAAAATTTATAATTAAGATAAGTCAGAATATTCTTTGAATTTGTCATGTGCATTTAATATAGTTAGATGAAACAATAAAATTAACTAAGTTTTGTATACTTCTGAAAGAGAAATTTTCACAAATCTTGCTTAACAAATTATAAAGTTTAAATGTAAAAGTTGTTGAACAATTTTAAATAAAAAATATTTTCCATAGATTACTCTTATCAGAAATTTTTTTTTAATGTTTTAGTTAAAATTGACAGTTCTTTCTGTCAATAGACATTTTGTGCTTTTGAATGTCAGTTCAAAATCTGTGTTAAGAAACAATACTTTTCAAATTTACAGAAATTTAATGTATTCAGTTCCATAATAGATATATCTGTAAATATGTTTAATCAAATTTGTATGACCATTTTTCAAATTAAAAGTATAGAATTTTTGTATAAATTATTTAACAATCAATAATACTGTAAGTATTTAAATTCCTTTGAATATATTTTAAATAAGAATTTCCACACATTTCAACATGGAAATTGTTTATCAATATAAGTGCCAGGTAAAAGTAATGTTGCATTTGTACTGTAATGTTTTCATAATAAGCTATTTTTGTTTGTGTTGCATAGGAAAATATAAAGCGAAGTGATATTCATTGTCTATATTTAATTTAAGTTTCCACAGGATTTGATTTGAAAAGCAAACCAATGGATTAGAGAATTT
>NW_019385259.1:67806-72827 GCF_000671375.1 Centruroides sculpturatus
AACCCGTTTTGACTAGTTGAAACTAGTTTATACTGAATGTCTTTGTTAAAACCCGTTTTGTCTAGTTAAAACTAGTTTATACTGAATGTCTTTGTTAAAACTAGTTTTAACTCAAATTTATTTTTGACTACAGTAAATTTTAGTTTTAACTAGACAAAACGGTTTTTTCTAGTTAATTTACTGCTGTACATGTTTTGATTTTAGATAAAACTAGTTTTAACTTTTAACATTAGTTAAAACTAATTTTAACTACATAAATATGTTTGGGAGAAATAAATAAAGTTATGTATAGTGATTCGGCGGAAGATGTCTAACATTTTGCTTATGAAGGAAATTACAGCGCTAATTTGCGTTTAGGAGCCCTTTAATGAAAATATCATATTCTGGAGTATGTTTTTCAAATAAAAGTTTAGAGTTTATTTTAAAAAATTGTATACTGTGTTTGCAATGACGACTTTTTCACTGTCTGGCATTTTAGGCTTCTCACCCCAAGTATCCCACCCCAAGTGAGATGCCAAATGCCATTAGGGTAAAATAACAAATATAATTGCATAAAATTAATTTTTGAATTTCTTAACCAAATTTAATTTAATGCATATGTAGTACAAAGTACTTCATAGTAAGTATAACAGCACACTATATGTATTGTTAAGTTTCTGCCCGTTCTAACGTGTTCTATAGCTAGCTGAAAGCTTTTTTCAGTCCAAAAACTTTTCTGAGAAGTCCTTATATAATTTCTATGCATATCCTGCAATAAAACGAGAAAACAAAAGTTTATTAAAAATAGGCATATTGGAAATCAATTAACAAAAAATAGGCACGTTACCCCAAGAAAAATGTGGCATCTTTTTCATTTGTTGGGGTAAGATGCCTAGTAGAGTCACGTGCTCCAGCTTGTCCGATCGGGATCGGCGGTAGCTGACAATAGAAACTTTAGAACCTCAACTACATCAAACATTAATTGTTTTTCGCAATTTTTAATAAATTCCATTTTAACTTTTAGTGTAAAATAATTCTAGAAACATTTAACAACAAAAACTTCGTTCTTATCTAGCTTTTATTCTTCTCGGATGTAGAAAATGAAGTAACGGTAGCCAACTACAGCTTACCGCACTTAATATTGGCCCAACTATTCATCATACAAATACATGACAATATTTGACGTCACCGTTTGAAAATATCAAAAATTAGGCATCTTCCCCCGCTTACCATCTTACCCCGAATCACTCTATACGTTGCAGTCAAAATCAGTTTTTAGTTAGGATGCGTTTTAACTAGTTAAAACTAGTTTTTAGTTAGGATGCGTTTTAACTAGTTAAAACTAGTTTATACTGGATATCTTTGATAAAATTCGTTTTGTCTAGTTAAAACTAAAATTTACTGCTAGTCAAAAATGAATTTAACTAGACAAAACGGGTTTTAACAAAGAAATCCAGTACAAACTAGTTTTAACTAGACAAAACGGGTTTTAACAAAGACATCCAGTATAAACTAGTTTCAACTAGACAAAACGGGTTTTAACTAAAAACGGGTTTTGACTGTAACATATATATTAAATTGTTAACTAATCTGCATTTCCATTTACATATCCTGTTGTAATATATGATGTGTATTAGAATGACATTTTAGAAATTTTGGGGGATTGTAGAGGATGAAATTTTAAACGTTTTGATAAAAGGAATCTATAGCCGGAAATGTGATATAACGTTTCTACAGCACTTTACACGCTCTATTCGGTTGGTATGCTGAATGAAACAGCAGAATACAGTATTTTTGACAAGTTTTATTGACAAAACAGTAGAGTACAATCAAACTGTACATCGAATCAGTGGCTGCACTACTTTAGAGTAAATGTTCAATGTGACGACCTATTAACTTCGACTCACGTTGACTAGCTGTGTGTTTACAGCACAGCGTTAGTGGATGCAAGGAGTGACCTGAAGAACGACAAGCACTAAGTACACAACGTCCTGTACACAGGCTCAGTTAGACCACTATAATTGTGTGTTTACAGTCTTCCATCTGCAGCAATAACATGACACCAATGGACAGAAGGGTAGCCACCAAAGTGAAGGGCGGTCAAGCACTTCCTACCGCTGTAGACACTTTAGTAAGTTTAGTTCAAATTTCTGGCTATAGGTTCCTTATATTAAAACGTTCAACATTTCATCCTTTACAATCTCCCAAATTTTTAAAACGTTATTCTGATACACCCTATATATAAAAAATTAAATACAAATTTCTGTAAGGTTAAAATAAACAAGCATAGCTTTCTCACTGAAATTGTAGTTTTTTTTATTGCAGTGTAGGACCTACTAACATTTGTCTGTTTCTTTTACCCGCGACCCCCCGTGTAAGGCTTTGCTACCCCCTGGGGGTCGCGACCCACAGGTTGAAAAACACTGGGCTAATTGATCAACATTTCCGATTTCAGTAAGTTGACGTCATTCAGCCGACCAATCAGCGCGTTGTGCCATCTGGATATTTAGTCGCACGTGATTTTACTACCAAAAAAATTCATGGATTAAATTTTATAGACGAATATATATTAATCACCACATCCGATATTAGTACAAATTGTAAACATTATTATCGCAAATTAATTTTATAATTTAATAATTAAAAAGAATTTATTAAACTTTGTCTTATTTTAAGTTGTAACGTTTTAATTTACTTGGATATTAAAACAATAAATTTTTTAAAATGTAGAAGAAAATGATAAAGAGTATCAAGATGTTTTATGAAAACGGAAGAAATGAATTGAGGAGTTTCTAAATATTAAAATTATTTATAATTTTAATTTACTCAAGAAATTTTTTATCTGAAAATAATTTATAACCTGAAAAATTAATTTATTAGGTTATAAATAATAAAAGTTAATAAGGTTATAGAAAATAATTATTCCAAACATTGTTCTCACACACGTTTAGGTCGGCCTGCTCAGTCTGACACTGCGCCAGGAAAATCAAATGGTTTTTCAATTCTACTCCAGTGGTCGGTACAGTTCGACAAAACTGTTAAATTTTACCCCATAAACTACCAAGAATTATAAAGGTCAGGCATGCATGGTTACTCTTTTGAGAATTAACCTAACGATTATGGCCGATTCTACTCCGGTGGTCGGTACAGTTCGCCGAAACTGTTAAATTTTCTTCCACACACTTCCAGGAATCACTCAAAATCAGGCATGCATGGTTACTCCTTTGAGGATTAACCCATCGTGTATAGCAGCCTTTAGAAGTGCCCGTTTGTTCTGTACCTCTCACAATAGGAAATCACATGACTAATTTCTTCGGCCCGAAGCTATAAAAGCGACTTCTTTCCCACTCCTCGGGGGAGTCTCACATCTACGGCCATCGGAAAGGGTTAAGTCTCGGAGGAATTTCTAATCTTGTGCGTAGATCACCGGCAAAAAGGACTAAATTTTTCCCATCTACGTGGAAGTTTACTAGAGGTATGGAGCAGTTAATGTAAACTCTCTCTCCGCGAGTTAGGAGCTAGTGAACTAAATTCATTTCTCCAGATGTTAGATTTTGTAATTGTTAATTTTCGTTAATCTGATAAATCGTTGTTTCCACTGTTAAATGGTGTCATTTACTTGCATACGCCTCGTCGACGACCCCTCTCACCTCCTCCACTCGACCCGACAAAAGAATCCCGACCCAAGGACTTTAACCCGACCCTTCGGGACTGCATTCGAAATTTAGCCATCTTGACAAGTGAGCAGGTTTAACGACCTGTAGCGGAAAAGGGAGAGTCGACGATTCCCGACCTCCTCGGCGGTTCACATTCTTATATATGTAATAAATGCAGTGGCGTGCCGTCATTAGAAGCGGTGTAAGCGCCGCTTCCCTCGTATTTTCTAAAAAATAAATAATTATTAAGTTTAGTTATATGAAAATAATCGCACAATATTTTATTATAACCGCATTATGTATCTTATTACAAGTTTCTATACTATACGTGAAAAAAAAATTGCTTTTGTATATTCGAATATTAGTAGTGGAGTGGAATCTCTGAAATTTTCAGATTCCAAAAAGCCACATTTGCGCATGCGCTTTACAGAGCACCAACCTCACCCGGTTTAGCCGGTGAAGCCTACGACCTTGGGTGGAAGCTGTACACATTTAAGATTACAACTCTGTCAAGGACCGGTTCTGGGCTGTTAGCCGCCTACCCACTAGATATTTCGATTACGTGAATAACGAGTAGATTTATAACTTAACCCGACCGATAAGAATTTACTGGTATGTTTTTACGATAGTTCCGTATAGTTGACAGGAGTTTAAAAAATTTATTAAAATATTTGATATATTTATTCCGCTCTCCGATATTATATTACTCACGGATTTCGATGTTAAACCGGTGATATTACGATTTCGTACATCCCATCTTTAAGGGAATATAGAAAAAAACGTGTACAATTCTTGTATAATGTTAAGAAATTAACCGTTACTTCGACAGCGTCATTTATAACTAAATTTAATGAATGAGAGAAATGCACCAGGTACAGAAAAGGCTCTAGAATTTATTTTCCTTAAATTTACGATTTATGTATCCGTTTGTCATAAAAATTTGCCTTTCCACTTTTTTTCCCGAGACTACAAATATTCGAGTACAAAGTAACTGGTTTCGACTTATTTCTACTTAAAAAGCAGTTAAATAATTAAGCGATTAAGGAATTGGGGACATAAACAAAACCCTGATGAAAGAGCCGGAATTTTACTTAAACAAAAGCCTAACCGGACCAATATCTAACCGAGTACAGTGGGACTGATTTCTTCGTAATATTAGATGTAATAAAGACAGAAATTTTTCCAGTTCAATGAAAGTGACTAAAAGTTGTAAATTTTGGAAATTTCTGTGGACAACTTGTCTTAAAACGAATTACAGTAATTAGAAAACAAATGACTTTTAAGTTTAACAAATTTAGATTTTTACAGCTATGATGAGAAACGTTTAAAATTTACAACAACCCTGTCGCGTCCTTTGAGATATACTAGTGATGAGACAAAAGAGAC